>NW_011500387.1:0-29393 GCF_000495115.2 Populus euphratica
ATCCAGTAGGCTATAAATAATTTTTTTTTGGGTGGGCGGAAGTATTTTCACTGTTAAAAAGTTTTTCAAAATCAAGAAAAAAGTTTGTTAAAAGTCAAGAAAGATCTTAGCCAATTAATTTAAATTTTGTTGATTTTAAAAATAAAAAAATATTTTTACACATGTGAAAATATATCCTTCTCTCAAGCTAAACCTAAAAAATCACAAGATAAATTTTTATTTTACTATAATTTAAGACACATTTCACTATTGATTGGGCTACAGTAAATAACCTATGAGTTTTAGAATATTTGTTAATAACTATCATAATTCAAAGAAAAAAAAAACCCTCATATTCTAGTTTATACCAACAAGTAGGATTACACGAAGCAACAAATTTTAATTTTATTTAATTATTTAATAATAAAAAATTTTATTTTTCAGTAATAAAGATACAATTTAAATTTTAGAGGAAATTTATATTTTTTTAAATCAAAGTTCCCTTATTAGTTCCCTTTCGGATTTTTGTATCAAACAAATTGTCTTATTAAGAAAAGTTTAATAAAGATGATGTTTTTCTATTAACAACACTAGACAAAATAAGTCAGGATCTATGGAGTTAATTTTTTTTTTTTAGTGTGCTTTGAGATTAGAAATATGTTTATCGAGGTTTCAAAAGTTATTTTCAAATAAGTTGAGAAAATGGAATTTTAAGATAGAAAAATAAATAAACAAAATAAAAATATAAATAAGATAAAAGTTAACTAAGTAAATGAAGGAAATGAAAGGCATAAACTTGATATTAATGAAAGCAAAGCATAAACATTACAAAAAATACAAAGAGAGAAAGGAAAAGCATGATCTTGATCTGGAAACCAAGATACCTAAATGCATGGCAAATACCTCCTTTTATAGGCCAAAATTGGAAACTATTGATTTGATGACTAATTGATGAGTGGGTGACCAACTCTTGACTTAGTGACAATCCTTATCTTCTCTTGTCTGCCCAAAACGTCATTGATAATGTCAAAATTGGAACCAGTTGAAAACATGAAAGTTGTAGGAAATTGTCTCAGCTGTCTTGTGTAAAATATTCAGATTATTTAGACTTTTAGAACTCCAAATATGGGCCAAACACTAAACAGTGCTCGGCTTGGAAGATAGATTCGGACTTCTTTGTTGTTGCTCCAATTTGGACTTGAAAATGGCCTTTTTAAATCTTAGGCTCCATATGAAAGTTGTAGGCCTATGTCTTACCTTTCTATCCATATAAAGTGGATCTAAATATGAGATCTACAACTCTAGATATGATCCAATTACCGAACAGTATTCCGGTTTGAACTGCACCGACATCTCTTTTCGGAGTTTAGCCATCTCTTTATCCTTTTAATTTCAGTTCTTAAATTCATCAATAAATCCTTTCATTTATGTGATAGGCCTACATTTAAAAATAAATATTTACCATAAATTAAAGGTATCTTATATTATGAGATATATTATTATAAAACATGCTTTAGTTAAGGAGTTATTGAAACTTCCAGTGCAAAATGATAATATAAAACCTTGATAAAAATGCAATTTTAAGTACTAATCACACCACCCAACCAGCTTATTACTAGTCCCTAGTAATCAAGGCGTTAAAATAGAAAAACAATTTACAAATTCCACAAAGCAAGGTATTCATCATTTAACTTCCATTAATCTATCCAGATAAACAAACTTTCATTAAATTTATATATCTGCTCAATACCTCTTAACAAGATATTAATAAACCTTTCTTTTGTGCTCAATTTATCAACATATAATTATGGAGCTTTTCTTAGAAGAAAACAAAATTTTTGTTCTAATGTTTAAGGTTAACTTCCTTGGGTTAGGATTATTATTTTTGTCTTTTTTTTTGTATATATACATATAACTTAAAACACCATGCATCTTTAACCCATGTAACGAGCTTTCGGCTAATGACTCCTAGACCAGTTGGTCTTAGGGCATTAGGTGTTGAGATACCCCTATGAGCTTAATAATTCGGGTCGCAGATACTGATATGTAGATAGTGCAATGTTTGATTCCCTTAAACTTTTCTCCTCAACCCATGTAATAAGTGTTGGGTCAATAGCTTCCAAGTTAGTTGACTTTAGGGTATTAGGTGTTAAAACACCCCTTCGGGCTTAATTGCTTAGGTTATGGAGGCTACGAAACCAAACTAATCTATATTTTTATGATCATCAATTTTTTTTCTTCATTTTTTCTTTTTTGCTCTTTTTTTTTTAAAAAATAAAATTATATACTATCCCTTTCCCTTAGTTGTTACCTGTAATAAAAGAACATAAATAATGTAATAATCCAATGTGCAACCCACAATCATATGTTAAAGTGTGTGTGTGAAAATTAAGGTTTAAGAATACATGTTAAATGAGTATATGAGCAGAATTAAGTGATAATAATGCGAGAGATTGTAAATCTGAATATTTCAAGAAGTATTATAATAGACCTTGTTAAGAATGGTTACTAAGATGCGTCTCAAGAGTCACTTTAATAAAAGAGCTCATTTACTCTGCCATCCTAATAACAACAATTATGCACATGCTTTATGAAATGGAAAACAATTTTTTTTTTATCAACTACTACCCTCTCCCCCCAACCAAAACGAGACATTGTCCTCAATATTATAAGGTAGAAAGATAGAGTATAGAAGATATCACCTGAAATAACAAACATTGACAAACCTGAAACACACTTAAACAAAAATAAGAAATAAAAAACATAAAAATAAAACAAAACAACACAAAAATTACAAATGAAGACTCAAATCTAATCTAAGCTTTTTACAACTTTTCTTAGATGACCAATTCATGCGATTCATGGAGGGATTAATTACAGGAATGAAAGATTGTAGTTGGTCAATCAATTGTTCAGCAGTAGCAGCAGAGATTATGATTTGTCGTGTAGAAGATGTTAGAAATTCTTATTCCACAACATGATCAAGAAAAGATAACAACTTATCATAATAAGCATTAACATTTAACAAACCTATGGGTTTATGGTGAATGTGCAGTTGGGCCCAAGAGGAAATATGAAAGATCTCTTCCAATGTGCCTAGACCACCTGGTAAGGCAATGAAGGCATCAACATGGTTAAACATTGCATTCATTCGAGCCGACATTGTGGAAACCTGAAGTTCCTCTCCAATTGTTTTTCCAATGATGTCTCCTTGTGCTAAAGCTTCGGGGACGACCCCCAAAACTTGACTACCTCCTAAAAATGCAGTTATTGACACACTTCCCATTAAACCAAGACTACCTCCCCCATACACTAAATGAATCTTTCTCTCAGCTAGTACTTGACCAAGATATTATCTTGAATATTTATTTTGAGTTAAACTATATATTTGTTTTGTTTTCTGGGTTGTCTTTGGACCAATCAGGGTGACCATGACACATTAAGTCAATTCTCATGTGATTTAAAAAAAAAAAACATTACTAAAAAAATATTAATAATGCCTAGAAATTTTTATTATATTAACAAAAAAATTATTTAACTCACACTATAATGCGGGCCATTGATTAAATTTTATAAACAACTAAAACGGAAGGGTGTTTCGAACAATGATTAATATTGTTCACACACTCATAATGAACTGTGTTTATTTTTTTCACTTTGGTCCCTTAAGTATTTTTTTTCCAATTATGTCTTTTAATTGCAAAATTGGTGCCCATTTGCTTTCAATTTATTGGCTATAAACAAAATCAAAAGACAATAGATTAACGAAGAAAAGGCACCACAAATAGGTCATGTGTTTAAATTTGGTGTAACAAATATGCTTTAATCCCCTAATTTATAAATTAGACCTTCTCTCTCCTCGGTTTTTTAAAGAGAGAGAAAGTTATTATTTTCTCATATTCTAACCATCAAATTGGTTGATATTGATGTTCACAAGTTCCTTTTGATATAAGGAGTTGAAAGGTGGTTATTTCAAACCTCAATATTACCTAAAAAGAAGATTAAAGTTGAGGAAGAGAAATCTAACCTAATTTGATTTTATATTTTTAGGTCATTTTTTAGATTATTAAGTTGATAAAAAGGTTTCTAGATGTTGTGAGGATGTTTATGAGGTTTTTTTTTTTTGTTAAAATTGGTTTAAAACAAGTTTTTTAGGCAAAAATACTCTTGACTTGATTTTCCAACCACTACAATGGTGGTTGAATTCTAAGTATATGAGCAACATGTTGTCTGCTTTTTATTTTTTTAATAAAAGAGATGGATAATAAATCATCTATCCTTTAAAAGAGTGTGTGTGTGTGTGTGTAATATAAAGCCTAGGTATGCAGGTCTAGACTTTGTTTTTTCTAGAGGCCTAGACTTATTTCTTTTATAGAGCTTTTCTTTACAATTATTTTTATTCTTTAGCAATATAAATTTAAAAAAAAAATTAAAACCCTATAGATTTCATGGCATGGATCGCTGACTCAACCACTTATGACATAATATTTAGGGCTTTTTTATGTATTTTTTTCTCAAAATTAAAAAAATAAATATAGTTTGACCCTTTGTTATCATTGATTTTTTATTTAACTTAAAATAATAATAAAAATATAATTTTATCAATTTTTATCACTTGCCTTAGAAAAATTATGCCTGATTGGAATCATGTTTTGACATGGGTTTTAGATTTTTTTTTCAATTAAAGTTGATTAAGATTAATACAATATGATAAATTGTTAAAATTATAACTTAAATTATTTTATAACTTTTTTAGTTGCTTCTAGGTTTAATCCAATTTATGTTCAATTAAGAGCTTACGAAGACCTAGCCAAAATTGAATAAGAGAAGGAAAAAGAAAGATAAACTATTCTATTGAGTTTACTTATTATATTTGTCTTTTCATTTCACCCCTTTAGTTTCTTTTTTCCCAATTTAATCTTTTGGTTGTTCTTTATTTCTATATTTAAGTTAAGGTTAAACAAAACTAAAATGTGGTTAATTTATTAATTTATTCTAATACATATTAATTTATTAATTTATTCTTACAGTGATTGATTAATTTATTCTAATACATTGATCAAGTTTTTAATCATTATTTCACTACATGTTATCTAACCCGAAGCGAGGCATAGTTATTGAGGCTAGTACTAAATTTAAAAGAGAATGTGGTTACTGTTTATAGAACAATAAAGTAAACTAAAAATGTGATGTAATGTAATATACTTTATTGGCAGAATCAAAGGATATTTGGCTATGCTATTAATACTTTCATGTTATAATTGTTAAAAAAAAATGTATTAGCTTCATCAAAAAAATGTTTATGAGGTTTTTTTTTTTGTTAAAATTGGTTGCACAAATTTTTTAATTAATATTTTAAGTTTTATATTTGAATTATACATATACAAACAATTTTTCTAAAAGACTATTAACTAATGTACAACGCCAATATAAAGTTCTTTAAAATTAGTATTTTACATGTATGTCACACATGAATATGCAACGTCGAGGGATCAAGGGAGTCACAATCTAGTCACACATGGATATGAAAATCTAGGTGTACTGGTCTTATCATAAATTTTAACAATACTGGATTGGCTATGGCTAGAAAATATATTAGCACTCCTAACAAATCTTACATGAGGTAAGATATATTGTGTTGCGTGAATATGGTTTAAAGGGTTTAATGAATTTCTAATTAATGTTCTATCTTTGACTTAAGATAAGGATTTATTCATGTGAATAAATCTGGCGTTATGAATTTATTACGGGTTCATGTGCCTAAGAATTTATTCATGTGAATAAATCTAGTGTTTTGAATTTATTATGGGCTCATGTGCCCCAATGAATTTTATAGAAAGGATCTATATAGGTGACCTGGTAGGGTTTACCTATCCTAGAAGGCGGAAGAGTTTTCTACAACTCGTATATTATAATAAAAAAAAATTTCAATTAATATCGATGAATATTCATAATAATTTTAAAAATTTTATGGTCAACTCTTATTATTTAAATAGCATCCTACTTGTAGGTCTAATATTTATAATAGAATATTAATGATTAATTCTAATAAATTAAAAATTATAAGGGTTATTGAAATATTGGTCATGTTCTCATGGATCTAATAATCTAGTTATTAAATCCGCAATGCATGCTAATATACATTTTTTAAATTTTGTATGAAAATATTAAAACACATCATGTATTTTATATTTTAAGCAAGATATGATTTTTATTTTTTAGAGACTTGGCCGCATAAAATATGCAAAAAGATATTTTTTTTATATTTTATTATCATTTTTTATATTTTTTGTAAAGCCATGTTTGGCAAAGAAAATCCTATTTTTATTAAAAAAAAAAAAACTACCCAAAACAAATCTAAAGGGCGTTTGCTAACCACACCCTTAAATCAAAGAAACATTAAAAAAGAAAAAACCAAACAAGGCCTAACCTAGTTTTGACTTGATGGGGTTGACTCAAAAACAAACCAAAACAAGGGCCCAAAACCAAAACAGATTCAGCATAAGAAAAACATAAAAACTCAATTTTTGTCAAGAAGAATGGATCAAACATAAAAAGAATGAAGAACACCAAGAACATTCAAACTTAAACCTAACAATATGAACATCAAATCATACCACATTTCAAGCAAGAAAAGGCAAGATTTTATTCGCAATCAAGTATTGATCAAGAATCAAGTGTCAGTTTGCTTCGATTATTACTCAAATATCACATTTTTTTTCAAAATGTATTTTAAAAAGTCAAAAGAAACCAAGAATCTAACTACATGAATATGTGTTATATATGCATTTTAAACCTAAATTATTTGCTAATCAAGTTATTTAACAGGTTATGTACAAGTAAATACATAAAGAATTATCTAAGTTATAGAATTAAGATAATGTTCTTTCCAATAATACAAAGAACACTTTCTTATAAACCCAGAAATTGCCTAGAAAATACTAGCCACTATCCAACCCAAAATGACTTTTTTAACCTCTAAAACATGCTTTCTTAAATCCAACAAAACACATTATCAAAACCAAGCATACATTATCAAAACCAAGCATACTTGATTCGTAGTTAAAAGTGTATTTTTATCAACGTTTTATATCATCATTTTATACTTAAAGTATCAATAACTCCTTAACTAAAGCATGTTTTATAATAAGAAGTCTGATATTATAAGATGCCTTTAATTTATGGTAAATGTTCATCCTAAATGCAGGCTGATTAGTACTTAAAAGTGCATTTTTATCAAGGTTTTATATTATTATTTTGCACTTGAAGTATTAATAACTCCTTAACTAAAACATGTTTTATAATAACATATCTAATAATATAGGATACTTTTAATTTGTGGTAAATGTTCATTTTAAATGCAGGCCTATCACATAAATAAAAGGATTGATTAATTAGTTATAATTATGAATGTCTGACGAGATTTACAAGAATTAGTATTAATCAAATAAGATAACTAATGTAATTATGTTAACAATTTATAATTTGATTGGAATCTCCTTTGTGTGTGGTTTTCAATTGAATAATAAGAGTTTATATTATATTTTTTTGACATACCATTAGTGGATCCTCTAACCTCGACATTTATTGTTATTATTGTTTAATCCTTACGTTAATCTTCCATCTCAAAGTTCTTATCAACTTCTTCTTCTTCTTTTTCTTTTTCTTTATTATTATTATTACTATTATTATTATTATTATTATTATTATTATTATTGTTGTTGTTGTTGTTGTTGTTGTTGTTGTTGTTGTTGTTGTTGTTGTTGTTGTTTATAATTGTTATTTATAATTTATACAATTAACCTCCCTATGGTTCAACGCCGTCTCGCCAGGTTATTTATTACTTCGACACTCCTACACTTGGAAGAAGACATCAATCTTTCGATCGTGTCAAGTTTTTGGCGCCGTTGCTAGGGAGGTAAGTTCTTGAATAAATTATAATATTTATTTTATTTTATTTTTCACTTTTCTTATATATAACTTTGTTTCTTTACTCTTGTTTCTTCTTCTTTTGTGTTCTTCTTCATTTTATTCTATTCTTACACATGCATGAGAGTGTGGTCACGTACATTAAGTGGTAGACTTTATAGGGTATCTTCATTATTTTCAAAAAATATGGCCGAAGAAGATAATCAATCACTTCATAATGAAAATAATGAGAATAACAGTGTTAGAACACTTAGAGACTACATGAATCTCACAAGAACAAGTGCATCATCATGCATAGTTTTCCCTCCTGATACATCTTATTTCAATTTTAAGCTAGGCATTATTCAACTTTTACCTTTTTTACATAGCTTAGATTTAGAAAATCCATACATGTATTTAAGGGAATTTGAGGAGGTTTGTAACATCTACAATGACTCAAATTATAGCGTGAACACCATCAGATTAAAGCTTTTTCCTTTTTTATTAAAAGATAAAGCTAAAACATGGATATAAAATTTGATACTAGGATCCATTCGTGCTTGGGATGAAACGCAACAACAGTTTTTAAAGAAGTTTTTCCCTTCTAACAAAACAAACTCTTTCAAAATACAAATCACCACTTTCACTCAAGAACCAGAAGATACACTTTATCAATATTGGGATAGATATCGAGACTTGCTTAATAAAATGAAGATTGGTTTCATATTTTTATGAATGCTTAACACCTAAAGATAGGCAAATAGTTGAATTGATATGCAATTGAACCTTTAAAGATAAAGACCTTAATGAAGAATGAAGTACCTAGACTTGCTTGCTAAAAATGCTCAAAATTGGGACACTACAAGCACATATGAGACTCCAAGTAAAATTCAACCTCATACATTTAATGGAGATATATACAACCTTAGGGAAGATCATAACCTTCAAGCCAAGTTTGCATCTTTAGCTAGAAAAGTCAAGGTACTAGAATTGAAAAAGAGTGGTCAATTAAAATCTATTCAAGACATTGCATGTCAAATCTGTGAAACAAATAAACACTTAACCAATGACTGTCCAACCTTGCCTTTTTTTAAGGAATGTCTCCATGAAAAAGTTCATGCTTTAAATAGTTTTCAAATGCCCAATCATAACCAATACTCACAAACATACACCCCTGGTTGGAAAAATCAACAATTTTTTTGTTGGAAGAGTGACAATGCACAAACATTACAACCACAGTTTCAAACACGCCATAATTTCCAAAATTCTCATAGATATATACCTCCTTATGCTCAACCTCTTAGAAGAAATTTTGAGTAAACTTTGTATGCATTCATTGAAAAGCAAGAGACAATCAACACTTAACTTGCTCAAAGCATAACAGATTTTAAAGATACTCTTGCAAAATTCACATCTACTTTCAGTTTTCAAGAGAAAGGTAAGTTTTCATCTCAACCATAGCAAAATCCCAAGAGGCAATACAATGCAAATGCAAGTAGTTCTGGAAGTCAACACATGGATCAAGTCAAATCAGTCATCACTCTTCATAATGGTAAGATTATTCAAAAACCAATTCTTGACAATAGATTCGACATTCAACATCATACCAATCGATGATTACTTTCCTAACAAATCCTTACTTTCTCTTAGTTCAATGCCTTAGTTTGCTTAAAATATCAATTTTCTTGCTTTAGGATTTTTGTCAACTCACTAAAGTACTAAAGATAAAAGATAATTTTTGAGCAACGTGCAAGAATTTTATTGGGATGACCCTTACTTATTCAATTATTGTCCTGGTCAAATATTTCAAAGATGCATTCCCGACAATGAGGTGGCCTAGGCATATTGGAAGAGATCTTTCATATTTCCTCTTAAGCTCAACTACACATTCACCATAAAATCATAGGTCTGTTAAATATTAATGGTTATTATGAGAAGTTGTCGTCATTTCTTAATCATGTTGTGGAACAGGAATTTCTAACATCTTCAGCACGATAAATCATAATCTCTATTGCTACTACTGAATAATTGATCAATCAACTACAATCTTTCATTCCTATAATTAATCCCTCTATAAGTCGTATAAATTGGTCATCTACGGAAAGCCGTAAAAAGCTTAGATTGGATTTGAGTCTTCATTTGTGAATCTTTATATCTTTTGCTTTTATTATTGTGTTTTGTAGTTTTTTTTATTTGTTTAAGTGTGTTTCATGTTTGTTAATGTTTGTTATTTCAGGTGATATTTTGTATACTCTATCTTTCTACGTTAGGACATTGAGGACAATGTCTCGTTTTGAGGGTAGTAGTTGACAAAAAAAATTAACTAACTGTATTTTCTATTTCATAAAGTATGTGCAAAATTGTTGTGACTAGGATGGCAAAGTAAATGAACTCTTTTACTCTTGAGACGCATCTTAGTAACCATTCTTAATAAGGTTTATCATAATACTTCTTGAAATATTCAGGTTTACAAACTCTCGCATTATTATCACTTAATTTTGCTCATATACTCATTTAACATGTATTCTTAAACCTTGATTTTCACACACACACACTTTAATATATAATTGTGGGTTGCACATTGGATTATTATATTATTTATGTTCTTTTATTAAAGGTAATAACTAAGGCAAAGGGATAGTATATGATTTGAAAAAAAATAAAAAAAAATAATGATAATAAAAATATAGATAAGTTTGGTTTTGTAACCTCCTTAACTTAAGCAATTAAGCCTGAAAGGGTGTCTTAACACCTAATACTCTAAAGTCAACTGACTTGGGAGCTATTGGCTCAATGCTTATTACATGGGTTGAGGAGAAAAGCTTAAGGGAATAAAATATTGCACTATCTACATATCAGTATCTGCAATCCGAGTTACTAAGCTCGTAAGGGTGTCTCAACACCTAATGCCTTAAGACCAACTAGTCTGGGAGTCATTAGCCGAAAGCTCATTGCATGGGTTAAAGATGCATCGTGTTTTAACTTATATGTATATATATTTTTAAAAAAAGAGAAAAAAAAAGAAAAAAAATAATAATATCAACCTAAGGAAGTTAACCTTAAACATTAGAATATAAATTTTGTTTTCTTCTAAGAAAAGCCCCAAAACTATGTATTGATATATTAGGCATAAAAAAAAGATTTATTAATATCTTGTTTAAGAGGTAGTGAGAAGATATATATAAATTTAATGAGAGTTTGTTTATCCGAATAGATTAATGGAAGTTGAATGATGAATACCTTGATTTGTAGAATTTGCAAATTGTTTTACTATTTTAACGCTTTGATTACTAGGGACTAGTAATAAACTGGTTGGGGTGTGATTAGTACTTAAAAGTTTATTTTTATCAAGGTTTTATATCATTATTTTACACTTGAAGTATCAATAACTCTTTAACTAAAACATGTTTTATAATAACATATCTAATAATATAAGATACCTTTAATTTATGGTAAGTGTTCATTTTAAATGCAGGCCTATCACATAAATAAAAGGATTGATTGATAAGTTTAAGAACTAAAATTGAAAGGACAAAGAGATAGCCAAACTTGAAAAAGAGATGTTAGTGCAGTCCAAACCGGAACAATGTTCCGTAATTGGGTCATATCTGAAACTGTAGATCTTGGATTTAGGTCTACTTTATATGGATGAAAAGGTAAGACATAGATCTATAACTTTTATATGCCCAAGATTTAAAAAGGCCATTTTCAAGTTTAAATTATAGCAACAAAAAAAAGAGTCTAAATCTGTCCTGCAACCCGAACAATGTTCAGTGTTTAGCTTATATCTGGAGTTCTAGAAGTCCAAATGACCTCTATTTTTTTTCTTAAAAAGCTGAGATAATTTCCTATAATTTCTTGTTTTTAAGTAGTTCCAATTCTGACGTTATCAATGATGTTTTGGGCAGATATAAGAAGATAAGGATTGTTACCAAGTCAAGAGTTGGCCACCCACTCATCAATTAGTCATAAAATCAATAGTTCCTAATTATGGCCTATAAAAGGAGGCATTTGCTATGCATTTAGGCATCTTGATCTCTAGATCAATATCATGCTTGATTAGTACTTAAAAGTGCATTTTTATCAAGGTTTTATTTCATCATTTTGCACTCGAAGTATCAATAACTCCTTAACTAAAGCATGTTTTATAATAACGTATCTAATAATATAAGATACCTTTAATTTGAGGTAAATATTCATTTTAAATGCAGGCCTATCACATAAATGAAAGGATCGATTGATGAATTTAAGAACTGAAATTGAAAGGACAAAGAGATGGCCAAACTTAGAAAAGAGATGTCGGTGCAATCCAAACCGGAACACTGTTCGGTAATTCGATCATATCTGGAGCTATAGATCTCAGCTTTAGGTCCATATTATATGGATGGAAAGGTAAGACATAGGTCTACAACTTTTATATGGAGCCCAAGATCTAAAAAGGCCATTTTCAAGTCCAAATTATAGCAACAACAAAGAAGTCTGAATCTGTCTTCTAGCCCGAGCATTGTTCAGTATTTGGCCCATATCTGGAGTTCTAGAAGTCCAAATGAGCTGAATGTTTTACACAAGAAAGCTAAGACAAGTTTCTACAACTCTCATGTTTTTAAGTGGCTCCAATTTTGACGTTAGCAATGACGTTTTGGGCAGACAAGAGAAGATAAGGATGGTCACCAAGTCAAGAGTTGGCCACCCACTCATCAATTAGTCATCAAATCAATAGTTCCCAATTTTGGCCTATAAAAGGAGGCATTTGTCATGCATTTAGGCATCTTGGTTTCCAGATCTAGACCATGCTCTTGCTTGCTCTCTTTGTATTTTTTGTAATGTTTATGCTTTGCTTTCATTAATATCAAGTTTATGCCTTTCATTTCCTTTCATTTACTTAGCTAACTTTTATCTTATTTATGTTCTTATTTTATTTATTTATTTTTCTTTCTTTCATTATGTCTAACTAAGTTTATTATGTCAAGGTGAAAAGGTTACTGATTAGTACTTAAAATAAGTATAGTGTAAACTTAATATGGACTTTAATGTTTGATAAGTGCATTTTTATCATGGTTTTATATCATCATTTTGCACTTGAAGTATCAATAACTCCTTAACAAAAATATGTTTTATAATAATGTATCTAATAATATAAGATACCTATAATTTGTGGTAAATGTCTATTTTTAATGCAGGCCTATCACATAAATGAAAGGATTGATTGATGACTTGAAGAACTTAAATTGCAAGGATAAAGAGATGGCCAAACTTAGAAAAGAGATGTCGGTGCAATCCAAACCGGAACACTGTTCGGTAATTGGGTCATATCTGGAGCTACAGATCTCAGATTTAGGTCCAATTTATATGGATGGAAAGGTAAGACATAGGCCTACAACTTTCATATGGAGCCCAAGATCTAAAAAGGCCATTATCAAGTCCAAATTGTAGCAACAACAAAGAAGCCCGAATCTGTCTTCCAGCCCGAGCACTGTTCGGTATTTTGGCCATATCTGGAGTTCTAGAAGTCCAAATGAGCTGAAATTTTTACACAAGAAAGCTGAGACAATTGCCTACAACTTTCATGTTTACAACTGGCTCCAATTTTGACGTTATCAATGACGTTTTGGGCAGACAAGAGAAGATAAGGATTGTCACCAAGTCAAAAGTTGGTCACCCACTTATCAATTAGTCATCAAATCAATAGTTCCCATTTTTGGCCTATAAAAGGAGGCATTTGCCATGCATTTAGGCATCTTGGTGTTCAGATCAAGATCATGCTCTTCCTTTCTCTCTTTGTATTTTTTATGCTTTGTTTTCATTAATATTAAGTTTATGCCTTTCATTTCCTTTCCTTTACTTAGTTAACTTTTATGTTCTTATTTTGTTTATCTATTTTGCTTTCTTTCATTATGTCTAGCTAAGTTAATTATGTCAATCATTATCTTCTTCTTCTTCTCTTTCTTTATTATTATTATTATTATTACTACTACTACTATTATTACTACTACTACTACTACTATTACTATTATTATTATTATTATTATTATTATTATTAGTAGTAGTATTATTAGTATTACTATTATTATTACTATTATTGTTGTTGTTGTTGTTGTTATTATTATTATTGTTGTTGTTATTGTTATTGTTGTTGTTATTGTTATTGTTGTGGTATTATTGTTATTTATAATTTGTACAATTAACCTCCCTGTGGTTCGACCCCGGTCTTGCCGGGTTATTTATTACTTCGACACTCCTGCACTTGGGAGAAGACATCAATCTTTTAGTCGTGTCAAGTTTTTGGCGCCGTTGCCGGGGGTTACACTAATGGTGTAAGAATAAGTATAGTGTAAACTCAATATGGACTTTAATGTTTGATACTAACATGTTTTGTATTTGTTATCTTGTTCACTCTTTAATACCTTGCTTATTAAATGACTAATCTTGATTTATGTTGTATAACACTTGGTACAACAAATGCTTGGCACTTTCATAGCCTATACTGTATGGTATAACCGACACTTGAGCTATGAAAGAAACTTGATTTGTTGTTAACATAAGTTATAATCATGAATGCTTGATGAAATTTACAAGTATTAGCATTAATTGAATAAGATGACTAATGTAATCATGTTAACAATCTATAATCTGATTGGAACCTCCTTTGTGTGTGGTTTCCAATTGACTAATAAGAGTTTATACTATACTTGTTTGATATACCATTATACTTGTTTGACATACCATTAGTGGATCCTCTAACCTTGACATTTATTGTTATCGTTGTTAAATCTTTACGTTAATATTTCATCTCAAAGTTCTCATCTTCTTCTTCTTCTTCTTCTTTTTCTTTATTATTATTATTATTATTGTTGTTATTACTATTATTATTGTTGTTGTTGTTGTTGTTGTTGTTATTGTTGTTGTTGTTGTTGTTGTATTATTGTTATTTATAATTTGTACAATTAACATCCTTGTGATTCGACCCCGGTCTTGTCGGGTTATTTATTACTTCGACACTCCTGCACTTGGGAGAAGACATCAATCTTTTAGTCGTGTCAAGTTTTTGGCGCCGTTGCCGGGGAGGTAAGTTTTGTATAAATTATAATATTTATTTTATTTTCTCTTTTCACTTTTCTTGTATATAACTTTGTTTCTTTTCTCTTGTTTCTTCTTCTTTTGTTTTCTTTTTCCTTTTATTATATTCCTACACGTGCATGAGAGTGTGGTCACGTACATCAAGTGGTAGACTTTGTCGGGTATCCTTATCATTTTCAGAAAATATGGCCGAAGAAGATAATCAATCACTTCATAATGAGAATAATGAGAATAACCATGCTAGAACACTTAGAGACCACATGAATCCCATTAGAACAAGTGCACCATCATGCATAGTTTTTCCGCCCGATGCATCTCATTTTAATTTTAAACCAGGTATTATTCAACTTTTGCCTTCTTTTCATTGCTTAGAATTGGAAAATCCAAACTTGCATTTAAGGGAATTTGAAGAGGTCTGCAACACATAATAATTTAAATTGTAGCATGAACACCATCAGATTAAAGCTTTTTCCTTTTCATTAAAAGATAAAGCTAAAACATGGCTACAAAATTTGAGACCAGGATCCATTCGTGCTTGGGATGAAATGCAACAACAGTTTTTAAAGAAGTTTTTTCCATCTCATAGAACAAATTCTTTCAAAAGACAAATCACCACTTTCACTCAAAAACCAGGAGAAACATTTTACCAATGTTGGGATAGGTATCGAGACTTGCTTAGTACTTGCCCTCATCATGGTTTTGAAACATGGAGATTGCTTTCATATTTTTATGAAGGGTTAACACCGAAAGATAGGCAAATGGTTGAATTGATGTGCAATGAAATTTTTGAAGATAAAGACCCTGATGAAGCAATGGAGTACTTAGACTTGTTAGCTGAAAATGCTCAAAATTAGGACACCGTGGGTACTTATGAGGCACCGAAAGGACCTTACTTGATCTTGGAGCCAGTGTGAATTTACTTCCATATTCAGTTTTCCAAAGTCTCAATCTAGGTGAGTTAAAACCAACTTCTATAACTCTTTTACTTGCCGATAGATCTGTAAAAGTACCTACAGGAATATGACAATATTATTTTAATATATATATATATATATTTTAAATAATACTATTAACATTGAATTTTAAGATCAGTAATGCAATGGTTAGGTGCTCTGAAACTATAAAAGCAACTTCAAGAGGTATGCTAAATAAAAAGTTAAAAGTTCTAAAACTATTATTTTTACTTGTTTTATATATTTTAAATAGAGTGTTAAATAAAATATAAAAATTTCTTTTTTCTTCCTCAAATATTATCAAAACCATCAAAGCGGAGCAAACAAATAAAAAAAACCAATTAAATATAATTATGTAAAAAATAACATCAAACTCATTAAAAATATGTAAAACACTTATTCATCTCATTCTAATACAATTAACTTTTTAAATAGCTTTTTTCATTGCAATATATATGGTAAAAACATAATCTAAGTACTCCATTGCTTCATCAGGGTCTTTATCTTCAAAAGTTTCAATCTAGGTGAGTTAAAACCAAGTCTTGGAGCCAGTGTGAATTTACTTCCATATTCAGTTTTCCAAAGTCTCAATCTAGGTGAGTTAAAACCAACTTCTATAACTCTTTTACTTGCTGATAGATTTGTAAAAGTGCCTAGAGGAATAGTTGAAGATGTGTTAGTACAAGTCGATAAATTCATTTGTCATGTGGATTTTGTTGTCTTGGACACAGAACCTGTTGAAGTATGTAATTCATTTCCTGTTATTTTAGGACGTCCATTTCTTGCAACTTCTAATGCATTGATTAATTATAGGAATGGACTAATGAAGCTATCATTTGGAAACATGACATTGGAGATGAATATTTTCAATATTTACAAGCATCCTGCAGATGATAATGATTTATAGGAAGTGGACTTTACTGAAAAATTAATTCATGATCAATTTCAAACCACTTCCAGTGAAATTGAGATTGATGAATCTGATGATTTGCAAATGATTTATTTTCAAGAAGAATCAAAGACAAGTAATTGGAGGCCACAAATTGAGAAATTGCCACCACGATCAATTAAGTCCATACCTTCAAGTGTTCAACCACCAAACCTGATTTGAAGCCATTGCCATCCAATCTCAAATACTCATTTTTGGGAGAAAATGAAACTTTTCTGGTAATTATATCTTCCAAACTTAATGCACATCAAGAAGGTAAGTTATTACAAACTCTGAAAATACACAAAAATGCATTAGGATAGATCATAGCTGATATAAAAGGAATTAGTCCTTTGATTTGTACACACAGAATTTATTTGGAGGAAAATGTTAAACCCTCTAGAGAAATGCAATGAAGGCTAAATCCTAATATGAAAGAAGTAGTGAAAAATGAAGTCATTAAGCTTCTAGATAATGAAATCATTTATCCTATTTCTGACAGCAAATGGGTAAGTCCTACCCAAGTTGTACCCAAGAAGTCTGGAGTCACTGTGATAACAAATGAGAACAATGAGTTAATTTCCACCAGGACTGTTATTGATTGGCGCATGTGCATTGACTATAGGAAACTTAATTCAATTACTAGAAAAGATCATTTTCCTTTACCTTTCATGGATCAAATCCTAGAAAAAGTTGCAGGTCATGAATTTTATTGTTTCCTAGATAGCTATTCGGGTTACAACCAAATTGAAATTGCATTGGAAGATCAAGAGAATACTACTTTCACATGTCTATTTGGTACTTTTACATATCGAAGGATGCCTTTTGGATTATGTAATGCATCAGCCACATTTCAAAGATGCATGCTTAGTATATTTAGTGATATGATTGAACATTTTCTTGAGATTTTCATGGACGATTCTTCTGTTTTTGGGGATTCATTTGATGATTGTTTGACTAACTTAGAAAACGTTTTGAGCAGGTGTGAAGAGAAGAATCTTGTGCTGAATTGGGAAAAATGTCACTTTATGGTAACAAACAGTATTATACTTGGTCACATTGTTTCATCAAAAGGAATTGAGGTTGACAAATCTAAAATCGAGTTAATTGCAAACTTGCCAACACCAAAATCTATTAAAGATGTTAGATCATTCCTAAGACATGCTGGTTTTTATAAAAGGTTCATCAAAGATTTTAGTGTAATATCTAAGGCTTTAAGTAACCTTCTAACAAAGGATACTATTTTTTAATGGACTGAACATTGTGAAGAAACCTTTGTTAAACTTAAAAACTTATTTACTTGTGCTCCTATCATTCAACCTCCTGATTGGTCATTACCTTTTGAAATAATGTGTGATGCTAGTGATTATGTCGTAGGTGCTGTTTTGGGACAAAGAAAAGATAAGAAATCTTATGTGATTTACTATGCAAGTAAAACTTTAAATAGTGCTCAAATGAATTATACTACCACTGAAAAAGAATTACTTGCAGTAGTATTTGCATGTGAAAAATTCAGGTCTTATCTTGTTGGCTCACTTATTGTTGTTTTTAGTGATTATGCAGCATTGAAATATCTTCTTTCTAAGAAAGATTCTAAAGCTAGATTGGTGCGGTGGATTTTGTTACTTCAAGAATTTGATATCACAATCAAAGATAAGAAAGGCATCGAAAATGTTGTTGTAGATCACTTGTCAAGATTGACAACAAATTCGAAAACTGACATCACATCAATCGATGACTACTTTCCCGATGAATCTTTACTTTCTGTCTCTACAATGCCTTGGTTTGCTAATATTGTTAATTTTCTTGTTTCAGGACAATTGCCAACTCATTGGAGTACCCAAGATAAAAGAAAGTTCTTGAACGAAGTGAAGAACTTTTATTGGGATGACCCTTATTTATTCAAATATTATCCTGATCAAATATTTCGAAGATGCATTCCTGACAATGAGGTAAGTAGTGTCATTAAATTTTGTCATTCTAAGGCATGTAGGGGCCATTTCTCATCAAGAAAGACAACTGCGAAAATCTTACAAAGTGGATTTTATTGGCCCACCATGTTCAAAGACTCACATGCATTATGCAAGTCTTGTGAAAATTGTCAAAAGTTGGGATCAATTTCAAAACGTCACATGATGCCTTTAAATCCTATTCTTATCATTGAGATCTTTGACTACTGGATATAGATTTCATGGGTCCATTTTCTCCATCATTTGGTTTCTTATACATATTAGTCGCAGTAGATTATGTTTCAAAATGGATAGAGGCAATCCAAGTCGAAACAATGATCACAAAATAGTGATAAAGTTTTTTGAAAGAAAATATTTTGAGTCGATTTGGAGTCCCTCAAGCCATAACAAGCGATGGTGGAACACATTTCTGCAACAAGCCATTTGAGTCTTTAATGAAGAAATATGGAATCACACACAAAGTTGTCACCCCTTATCACCCTTAAAGAAGTGGACAAGTAGAGCTTGCTAATAGGGAGATCAAACATATTATGGAGAAAACAGTGAACCCTAATAGGAAAGACTAGTCTTTAAGACTTAATGATGCACTTTGGGCTTATCGAACTGCTTATAAAACATCATTAGGTATGTCATCTTATAGACTAGTCTATGGAAAACCTTGTCACTTGCCTGTGGAACTTGAACATAAAGCTTATTGGGCTATTAAAGCTTTCAATTCAAATCTGGATGATGCTAGTCAACTTCAAAAATTAAAAATAAATGAGCTTGAGGAAATAAGAAATGATGCATATGAAAATTCAAGAATTCAAAACGCAAGAATCAAAGAGTTTCATGACAAGAAAATACTGAGAAAAACATTCAATGTTGGTCAAAAAGTTTTACTTTATAATTCTCGACTGCATTTATTTCCTGAAAAATTAATATTAAGATGGAGCAGTCCTTTTATTGTGAAACATATGTATCTATATGGGGCCTACGACATCGAGAATCCAAAGAATTGTAATGTTTTCAAGGTAAATGGACATTGTCTGAAAGTTTACTTTGATAATTTTTCAGCTGAATATGACTCTATTGAATTGGGTGATCCTATATATAAAGATTGATTTTTTTCTCATATTATTTTTGTGTTTCTTTTTAAGTGATTTTTGCTAGCTTCTCTCACCCCGGTCAAATGGCGGACGACGGTACTTCGTGACTTAAGTCAGTTCTTTCAGTTTCCCACAATAATTGATATCTATATATATTTGTGCAATTCTTTGAATCTCTCTTCCAATTCTCATTTGAAAATGAACACTAATCTTGAAAAATTGAAAAATTATTTTCCCGCTATGCCTTAGAATGCGATTACAAAAATTTACTGTGCTTTGTGTGCAAGATTGAGATTGTTAATAAATCATGGAATTCCTGAAGATATTCGCTAGTTAATTAAAGCAAAGGTCCGATTATCAGGTAAGTCCTCTAACTCCTTCATTTCACACATGCCTAGAACAGGTAAAAGCACTTTTGCAAAGAAACGTCGTGCAAAATGACTGAAAGTCTGTCATCGATGTGCTAGATGGACTTGTAATGCACAATGTCATTCTTTAGGAATGATATCTATAAACCATGAAGATAAAATACAATTCATTAAGGATGGCCTGAGTAAGGAGTCTTTAGATAATCTTTTATTAACTCTTGAGACGCATCCTAGTGGAGATGTGCATCGTGCAATTCATGATTTATGGCCACTATTTCATAAAGAACATGATCGACTTAGTCTTGGGAATATGACTAAAACAGACCCCGTTTGCTAGTTTTTAAGAAAACTGGATGGGAAGCTTATCCCTAACCCATAGAGGGCGTTTAAGTCGTTCTTGGACATAAAACCAAGGGAAGATGTGAGCCACAATCACAACTACCTGTACATATACATGCTTTTTCAAAAGTAAATAAATAAAAAAATAAAGAGAGAGAGAGAGTGTGTGTGTGTGAGACTCCAGCTGGCCTACATATAGGTGGTATGATTGCCTTTCTAATTTCTCATCTATAAAATCCTCTCTTCCTTCCTTTCATTTCTACTCAACCCATACATTCAACAAATACAGAAGTGTGTAGAAATGGCAAGTTCCTCAGGTCATCATATAAGAAATATTTGTGTTTTTGGTGGATCTAGTCCTGGGAAAGAAAAGGAGTTTTTAGAATCAGCAAATCATCTTGGTCAAATACTAGCTGAGAGAAAGATTCATTTAGTGTATGGGGGAGGCAGTCTTGGGTTAATGGGAGGTGTGTCAATAGCTGTATTTTTAAGAGGTAGTCAAGTTTTGGGGGTTGTCCCCGAAGCTTTAGCACAAGGGGACATTATTGGAAAAACAATTGGAGAGGAACTTCAGGTCTCCATAATGTCGGCTCGAATGAATGCAATGTTTAACCATGCTGATGCTTTCATTGCTTTACCAGGTCGTCTAGGCAAATTGGAAGAGATTTTTCATATTTTCTCTTGGGCCCAACTACACATTCACCATAAACCTATAGGTTTGTTAAATGTTAATGGTTATTATGATAAGTTGTTGTCTTTTCTTGATCATGATGTGGAACAGGAATTTCTAACATCTTCTGCACGACAAATCATAATCTCTACTACTACTACTGAACAATTGATTGACCAACTACAATCTTTCATTCCTGTAATTGATCCTTCCATGATTCGCATAAATTGGTCAACTAAGGAAAGCCGTAAAAAGCTTAGATTGGATTTGAGCCTTCATTTGTGAATTTTTGTGTCTTTTGATTTTATTATTGTGTTTTGTTGTTTCTTATATTTGTTTCAGTGTGTTCCAGGTTTGTCAGTGTTCGTTATTTCAGGTGATATCTTTTATACTCTATCTTTCTACCTTTAAACATTGAGGACAATGTCTCGTTTTAGTTGGGAGGAGAGGGTAGAGCTAAAAAAAAAACTAAACTAACTGTGTTTTCTATTTCATAAAGCATGTGCAAAATTGTTGTTACTATGATGGCAGAGTAAGAAGAACTTTTCATGACTCTTGAGACGCATCTTAGTAACCATTCTTAACAAGGTCTACTAGAATACTTCTTGAAATATTCAGATTTACAAACTCTCGCTTTATTATCACTTAATTCTACTCATATACTCATTTAACATGTATTCTTAAACCTTAATTAAAGGTATCTTATATTATTAGATATATTATTATAAAACATGCTTTGGTTAAGGAGTTATTGATACTTCAAGTGCAAAATGATGATATAAAACCATGATAAAAATACATTTTTAAGTACTAATCACCTATCACATTAATGAAAGGATTGATTGATGAATTTAAGAACTGAAATTGAAAGGACAAAGAGATGGCCAAACTTAGAAAAGAGATGTCGGTGCAATCCAAACCGGAACACTGTTCGGTAATTAAAGCATTCAGGGTCATATCTAGAGCTATATATCTCAGATTTAGGTCCATATTATATGGATGGAAAGGTAAGGCATAGGCCTACAACTTTTATATGGAGCCTAAGATCTAAAAAGGCCATTTTCAAGTCCAAATTATAGCAACAACAAAGAAGCCCGAATCTGTCTTCCAACCCGAGCACTGTTCGGTATTTTGGCCATATCTGGAGTTCTAGAAGTCTAAATGAGCTGAATGTTTTACACAAGAAAGCTAAGACAATTTTCTACAACTTTTATGTTTTCAAGTGGCTCCAATTTTGACGTTAGCAATGACGTTTTGGGCAGACAAGAGAAGATAAGGATTGTCACCAAGTCAAGAGTTGGCCACCCACTCATCAATTAGTCATCAAATCAATAGTTCCCAATTTTGGCCTATAAAAGGAGGCATTTGTCATGCATTTAGGCATCTTGGTTTCCAAATCTAGACCATGCTCTTGCTTTCTCTCTTTGTATTTTTTGTAATGTTTATGCTTTGCTTTCATTAATATCAAGTTTATGCCTTTCATTTCTTTTCATTTACTTAGCTAACTTTTATCTTATTTATGTTCTTATTTTGTTTATTTATTTTTCTTTCTTTCATTATGTCTAACTAAGTTTATTATGTCAAGGTGAAAAGGTTACACTAATGGTGTAATAATAAGTATAGTGTAAACTCAATATGGACTTTAATGTTTGATACTAACATGTTTTGTATTTGTTATCTTGTTCACTCTTTAATACCTTACTTGTTAAATGACTAATCTTGATTTATGTTGTATGACACTTGGTACAACAAATGCTTGGCACTTTCATAGCCTATACTGTATGGTATAACCGACACCTGAGCTATGAAAGAAACTTGATTTGTTATTAACATAAGTTATAATCATGAATGCTTGACGAGATTTACAAGTATTAGCATTAATTGAATAAGATGACTAATGTAATCATGTTAACAATCTATAATCTGATTGGAACCTCCTTTGTGTGTGGTTTCCACTTGACTAATAAGAGTTTATACTATACTTGTTTGACATACCATTAGTGGATCCTCTAACCTTGACATTTATTATTATCGTTGTTAAATCTTTACGTTAATATTTCATCTCAAAGTTCTCATCTAATCTTTACGTTAATATTTCATCTCAAAGTTCTCATCTTCTTCTTCTTCTTTTTCTTTTTCTTTATTATTATTATTATTATTATTATTATTATTATTATTATTATTATTATTGTTATTACTATTATTGTTGTTGTTGTTGTTGTTGTTAGTTATTGTTATTGTATTATTATTTATAATTTGTATAATTAACCTCCTTGTGGTTCGACCCTGGTCTTGCCGGGTTATTTATTACTTCGACACTCCTGCACTTAGGAGAAGACATTAATCTTTTAGTCGTGTCAATGCTCTTGCTTTCTCTCTTTGTATTTTTGTAATGTTTAGGTTTTGTTTTCATTAATATCAAGTTTATACCTTTCATTTCCTTTCTTATACTTAGTTAACTTTCATCTTATTTATGTTCTTATTTTGTTTGTTTTTCTTTCTTTCTTTAATTATGTTTAGCTAAGCTTATATATTAAGGTGAAAATGTTATACTAATGGTGTAAGAATAAGTATAATGTAAACTTAATATGAACTTTAATGTTTGATACTAAAATGTTTTATATTTGTTATCTTGTTCAATCTTTAATAATTTGTTTGTTAAATGATTAATCTAGATTTATGTTGTATCACACTTGGTACAACAAATGCTTGGTACTTTCACAACTCATACTGTATGGTATAACCGACATTTGAGCTTTGAAAGGAACTTGGTTTATTGTTAACATAAGTTATAATCATAAATGTCTGACGAGATTTATAAGTATTAGCATTAATCAAATAAGATAACTAATGTAATCATGTTAACTATTTATAATTTGATTGGAACCTCCTTTGTGTGTAGTTTTCAATTGAATAATAAGAATTTATACTATACTTGTTTGACATACCTTAATAGATCCTCTAACATTGACATTTGTTGTTATTATTGTTTAATCCTTACGTTAATCTTCCATCTCAAAGTTCTTATCAACTTCTTCTTCCACCGTTTTTTTTCTTTTTGTAAGGAAACCCTTCTTCTTCTTCTTCTTCTTCTTCTTCTTCTTCTTAACACGATATAATTTTTTAGCTTTAAGACACTTGGCCGTATGCACAAAAATTTTTATTTTTTTATTTTTTAGTTGATGAAAATCAGGTATTTTCATACTCGATTTGTATTATTACGGTGTATTTCATCATCATTATTACTATTATTATTGTTATTGTTTATAATTTATACAATTAACCTACCTGTGGTTCGACCCCGATCTTGCCGAGTTATTTATTACCTCGATAATCTTGCACTTAGGAGAAGACATCAATCTTTTAATCATGTTAAAAGGTAAGTTTCCATCTCAACCACAACAAAATCCCAAGGGGCAATATAATACAAATACAAATAGTTCCGGAAGCTATTACATGGATCAAGTTAAATCAGTCACTACTCTTTGTAATGGTAAGGTTATTGAAAAACTCATTCTTGAACCTTGTGAGAAAGATGATGAGTCAATTTTTGAGGGTAAGGAAGGGATTGAATTTGAATGTTGCAAAGAAAAGATTGATTCCCCGTCAGCACTTCCATTTCCTCATGCTATAACCAAACAAAAAAAAATCATTCACAACTCTGAAATCTTTAAAACTTTCAAATAGGTAAGGATCAATATACCTTTGCTGGATGCTATTAAACAGGTTTTTTCTTATGCTAAATTTTTGAAAAATCTATGCACTGTGAAGAGAAAACTGAACGTGAAAAAGAAAACCTTTTTAGTCGAACAAGTAAATGTCATTCTTCAGAACAATAATGCTTTGAAATATAAAGACCCTGGTTGTCCTACAATTTCTTACTTTATTGGAGAATAGAAAATTAAAATAGCCTTACTTGATCTTAAAGCTAGTGTGAATTTACTTCCATATTCAGTTTTTCAAAGTCTTAATCTAGGTGAGTTAAAACCAACTTCTGTAACTCTCTTACTTGCTGATAGATCTGTAAAAATGCCTAGAGAAATAGTTGAAGATATGTTAGTACAAGTCAATAAATTTATTTTATCTTGTGGATTTTATTATCTTGAACACATAACCTATTGAAGCATGTAATTCATTTTCTATTAGTTTAGAACGTCCGTTTATTGCAACTTTTAATATATTAATTAATTGTAGAAATGGACTGATAAGCTATCATTTGAAAACCTAGCATTGGAGATGAATATTTTCAACATTTGTAAGCAACTTGGAGATGATAATGATTTACAAAAAGTAGATTTTATTCAAGAATTAGTTTATGATCAACTTTAATCTACTTTGAGTAAAATTGAATTGGATGAATATGAAGATTTGTAAATGATTTATTCTCAGAATGAAATCACGGATGAAAAAGACACTGAAAATGTTGATGCAGATCTTTTATCAAGAGTAACAATAGATTTGACATCCAACATTACACCAATCGATAATTACTTTCCTGACGAATCCTCACTTTCTCTTACATCAATGTCTTAGTTTGCTAATTTTATCATTTTTTTTTTCTTTAGAAGATTTACCAGCTCAGTAGAGTACCGAAGATAAAAAAAAATTTGAAGAAAGTAAAGAATTTTTACTAGAATGACCCGTATTTATTCAAATATTATCCTGATCAAATATTTCAAAGATGCATTCCCGACAATAAGGTAAGTAGTGTCTTTAAATTTTATCATTCTGAGGCACATGGGAGTCATTTCTCGTAAAAAATGACTGTAAAAATCTTATAATGTGGATTTTATTGACCCACCATATTTAAAGACACATGTATTCTGCAAAACTTGTGAAAATTATCAAAAAATTGATATTGGTCAAAAAAATTTGCTTTATAATTCCCAACTCTATTTATTCCCTAAAAAGCTAAGATCAAGATGAAGCGGTCTATTTATTGAGAAACATGTGTATCCTTATGATGTCTTTGATATTGAAAATCTCAAGAATGACAATGTTTTCAAGGTAAATGAACATCGTTTGAAAGTTTACTTTAATAATTTTTCAGTTGAAAATGACTCTATTGAATTGAGTGATCTTGTATATAAAGATTGATTTTCTTTTTCTCACATTGTTTTGTGTTTCATTTTGATTAAACTTTTGCTTTCATTAATATCTTGTTTATTAAAATTTTGCTTTCATTAATATCTTGTTTATGCCTTTAATTTCCTTTCATTTGCTTAGTTAACTTTTATTTTATTTATGTTCTTATCTTGTTTATTTATGTTTCTCTTTTTCATTATGTTTAGCTAAGTTTATTATGTCAAGATGAAAAGGTTACACTAATGATGTAAGAATAAGTATAGTGTAAACTCAACATGGACCTTAATGTTTGATACTAACATGTTTTGTATTTGTTATCTTATTCACTCTTAATACTTTGCTTGTTATATGGTTAATCTAGATTTATATTGTATAACACCTGGTACAATAAATACTTGGTATTTTTATAGCCCAACCATATGGTATAACCTACACTTGTGCTATGAAAAGGACTTGATTTTTTGTTAACATAAGTTATAATCATGAATTCCTGACAATATTTACAAGTATTAGCATTATTCAAATAAAATAACTAATGTAATCATGTTAACAATTTATAATCTAATTGGAACCTCCTTTGTGTGTGGTTTTCAATTGAATAATAAGAGTTTATACTATACTTGTTTGAAATACTATTAGTGGATCCTCTAACCTTGACATTTGTTGTTATCATTGTTTAATCCTTACAATGATCTTCTATCTCAAACTTCTCAACAACTTCTTCTTTTTCTTTTTCTTCTTCTTGTTCTATTATTGTTGTTGTTGTTCTTGTTCTTGTTATTTATAATTTATACAATTAACCTCCCTATAGTTCGATGCCGGTCTTACCAGGTTATTTATTACTTTGACACTCCTGCACTTGGGAGAAGAAATCAATCTTTTAGTCATGTCACAACCTTCAAACACAAGTCTTAAATTCTGGCAGTTTTGACCTTCGACAATGTCGACTTGAATATCTTGAGTTAGAGAAGTCATTTTAATACAAACTCAATTTTTTTTTCAATTCTTGGCTCAAATACCTATCAACATACCAAATTAAAGCAGAAAAGGAGTTCATATGAAAGATATTTTATTTTTCTAAAACAACCTATAAATTCTGCCAACAGACAAGTTTTGTGAAGAAACAAGTTTAACTTACTTCCAAAGCATCTAAACCAACATGAAAATTGTTTATTCATATGAAAAAGGTATTTGTTTGTGCAAATTAGCTTCTCTAAATTCAAAGTCAAAGCTTAAAGATTTCATGTAAGACTATTTTTTCCTCATTTTAGGAAAATAATTAATATACTAGTTAAATGTAGATTGTTTATTTTGGAATGGATTATTTTTATTTTTTGGACGATACAAATGGATTGGAGGGATTTAGAGATTTTAGTTTCCTATAAAAATAAAAAACAAAAAGAAGGAGGTGGCTAGAAAGAAGAAGAAAACTCTCACCCTTTCTTTCTATACCTAAAATTATGTTTTCATCTTTTCTCTTCTCTATTTTTTCAATAGACATACAAGGCTAAGTTATTTTTCTTGGTTGAAAGGATACAAAAACCTTTGGATTTCAAAAACTATGAGATTTATTCTATCTTTTCTTTTTAGTTTATATGATGAGGATGAATATTTTTCTATACTTATTTACTATGATTGTTTAGTTTGATTGTTAGATTAAACTCTAAGTTATTAGAATTGTCTCTTCAATCACATTAAAAATTTATATGGTTTATATTCTGTTTTAAAATCAAGTATATCGACTGGAGACTTGTGACCAGATCTAAAGATCATTTTTAGGTGTAACAACTCAACATACTTGTTTACATATTTGTTTATCTTTTGTTCTTATTGTGGTTACATATTTTGTTCCATCTTTTGTTTATGTGGTGTTTGTGTTATTTTTAGTTAGAGGGTTTACACTAGCAGACTTAGGGTTTATAATTAATTTTAGTCATCAAGATTTCTGAAACAATAATAGTAGGATTTTCTTTATGTTGCCTATGTTTTTCTAACTTATTCATAAACACTCAACTAGGGTTTTTTTTATTTTTTGTCAATAATTTAGGTGTGTGTAGCAAATATTCTATTAAATCTTAGAATCTCTATTTGAAAAACATAATAAATCAAAAGAAGTGGTTTGGAAAAAAAATATTCTTTTAAAGAATGTGTGTGCTTGTATAAACATTATTCTTTTTATCTTTATACATTCATTTAAAGAATGTGTGTGCTTGTATAAACATCCAGGAAGAGATATTAGAAATTTGGATTTAATAAAATACAAAAAAATATATAATAACTACTTTGTTATCACTAAAAATTTGATCCTTATATTTACTCACAACCATAATTATTAAACTTAGACCGGCTAGGCAAGTTGATCTAATCACAACAATAAAATCTCTCACCAACTAATCATTCCTCTTTATGGACTTGTATGAAAAAGTAGTTAAAACGCATGTAAGATTGTGTTTATTTTCATATATTGTTATGGGAATATTTTACATATATAACATACCATCTCTAGTTTGAACAATATCAGAAAAATTAAATTAAAACCATAAGAAAAACTAAATAAGGAGAGCATTTGCATGAACCCAAGCCTTTGAATATTCTTTATATGTGTGTGTGTATGTGTGTATATGAAAATAAAATACAAGATGTTGATTTATACAATTAAACCATATCTATTTTTTTTAGATGTATTCCACTAATAATACATCTTATGGAGACATTTGTAATGTTTAAAGATAGGAAAAATTATAATATTGTTATTCCACTAATATATCTTATGGAGACATTTATAATGTTTAAAGATAGGAAAAATTATAATAATCATCCTAGGGATTGTTTGTTTGTGATTGCCTTTTCCCTTTTATATTTAAAAAATTATACTTTATATATTAAAATAGTTAATAAAACTTTACATCCAGAATCAATAACGAGCAAGCTTAGTAAAAAAAAAATGTACTAAAATAGTATAAGTTTACATTATAATTGATTTAATATTCAAAATATATTTATTAAAAAAAATTAATTAAAAAAAACA
>NW_011500387.1:29558-94103 GCF_000495115.2 Populus euphratica
CACAATCAGACACGGTTTAATAAATTTTACTCATGAATAGTAATAAAAACATTTCACCTGACACTATTCATATGAATAGTACCAGGTGAGTGCTTCTTGTATTGCAGGTGAATTAATTCATCTAGCATGGCATGGGTATTATTATGAACAGTGTCCATATAAATAAATAAAAGCAGGTAGAGATAAGCAACTCCCAGCTGCTTTTGATGGAAAAATTTATGAGGTTCATCAAATAAAAATTTATTTATTTTATATTATCAAACATTTTATTTACACAATAAACTTTAAAAACAAAAGCTACCGTATGAGCCAACCAACTGTTACCTTTCACTCATGGTGCACATTAGCTCTTCGACTCTTTTTTATATATAGAAAATTGTTGACATTGTAGGTGAATTTAATTCATCTGCATGGCATGGGTATTATTATAAACAGTGTCCATATAAATAAATAGAAGCAGGTAGAGATAAGCAACTCCCAGCTGCTTTTGATGGAAAAATTTATGAGGTTCATCGAATAAAAATTTATTTATTTTATATTATCAAACATTTTATTTACACAATAAACTTTAAAAATAAAAGCTATCGTGTAAATAAACACTCTTGAAGCCAGCCAACTGTTACCTTTCACCCATGGTGTACATTAGCTCTTGGACTCTTTTTTATATATAGAAAATTGTTGATCTTTTATGGCTTCTTGTAGCTAGCAATGCGTTTTGATTTGGGAATTGAGCCAAATTTGATTTATGTTGGCAGGAGAAGAAAGAGAGATTTGGGTTATTAATATACATGGGTTATTTTCATCTTTTTATCTTAAAAAAAGAAAAGTTGACTTTGACTCGGTTTGTAAAATTGCAATTCTTTACATGTGAAAGGGAAATTGCAATTACAAACCAACCTTAGGATGTTTATCATAATCTTTCAAAGACGTGTCATTCTAATTTTTAATATGATAAATATTTGTTAAATAATCTTGTAAAGTGATGTTAACAATTAGTGTAACGAGCTATGGACATACTTTTATGTTATAAATCTGTTTGTTATATTTTAAAAATAATTGTAAAAAAATTAAAAGAATTATTTTTTTTATTTTAAATTAATATTTTTTTAGTATTTTCAAATCATTTTAATGCACTGATATCAAAACTAATTTTTTAAAATAAAAAAATATTATTTTAATATATTTTTAAATAAAAAATATTTTAAAAAATAATTATAATCATATTTCCAATCAAACAAAAATAGAAAACACTCAGGTTTCCACTCGCCAATGCCAGTAATTTCAAGGTTGATTTGTTTTTCGGTTTTAAATTGCTAAACTATACATGGATTTGTTTACGGTCTATTTGCAAATCTACGCGGGTAATAAAAAAATTCTGAGTGGCTTCACCTACGCTAGCTTGAGTCGGCTTTGAAATAAAACCAAGTCCAAACTATTAACAGAATAATCAAGGATTGGGATTCCATAGAATGAAATGAGTTTTGCTTAGAAAGAATAAAGCAACATGTTCATCAAGTCGAATCTCAAACCCACATAAGTGCTATTTTGTCACCATTATCCACTGTCGAATGCATCCAAATATATATATTTTTGAATGAATACGTTTATGGATTATTCATGAACAACACTGCAGACTTAAGTTGATGAAATATCAGCTCGTTTTTTCCATCAGTCACCTATGCCTAATGAACTCTGTCTCATTTGATTTCCTTTGGATATGTGATGAAGCCACAAGTGCGGCTGACAGCACCACTGAAGCAGAGATTCTAAATGCATTGAAATCATTATCTAACAATCGAACTTCAGTTTAAGAAACACTAACCTGATTGATGTCATAACAGAGGAAGGAGAGGAGACGATCATAACTTCTTATGATTTTAACAATAATAACTTTAAGTAGGTTTTGATGAGGCTGTTTTAAGCATACAAGATCCTCCAATCATCGCTACTTTCATGGGCTTTCGAGTCACTGAGTTTCGAGGCTTGCTACATTAGTTATAAAATACTCCCATCCTCCAGCTTTTTTTGGCTTTGTTAACTTTCATTTTTTGTTTAAATCACCTTCCTTCGCAAGACATCCTTTGTCAAAAAAGCAAAGAGATCCTTTGCACGGATCCATTCGAACATAAGGCTTATTTTTTGTTTTCTCGGGAGTTCCTTTTTCGTTGACAACAGAACACACATTTACTTTTTCTTGAATGTTGCCATTAGCTAAGAATTATTTTGTCTTTGGACTGATTCACATGTCAAGCTTCCATTACAGACTAAGATATTTACAGAGGACGGTGGTGGGAAAGCTGCACAGATTGCAACAAGCCATTATCTGGTTCCTGGCAATCTCATATGCACTGAACATGACTTTGATTGTTGTTAACCTTGATCCAGCACACCCCCATCGTGCCATCAAGCCAAGATATCCTGAACTGTGCTGTTTTTAGCGAAGCTTGATTGCTCCTCTTGATTATTTTAATTTTATCCGCACATAAAACTGTTCCTGCCATGCGTAATTAATTAATTCCAGCTTCTTATTCATTCGCCATGTTCTTTTCCCTTCTAATATTGTCGTCCACTGATTTATTTTAAAGGCCGCAAGCTTACATTCCCTTTCCATGCAGGAGGACTCGCTTTCGATCTATTCTTGCAAACTTTTACAAGGTCGCAAGTTAATTAGTTACGCTCCTGTGATTCCTGCCTTTTTGTTGCGGCCTCCAGCACTTTTTGAAAGCGTCCACGTGGCACCATAACTAGTATTATTCTAAGACTCGTGGTCTTATGAAAAAGTACCTTAATTTCATGCACATTATCAATATCCCTCGGGCTCCAAAATCACCCATTTTCGAAGTGAAGTCCAGACTAGAAATAAATTAAGGAGGCGGTCCAAATAACCAGTTCTACCTGAAGGACATGGAAGGATGTTGAATAAACAAAGGAAAACCTTGTGATGGGGATGTGATCACAGACGTTGCAGGATACAGAAAGATGATCGTAAATAATGAAACAAAATCTTGGTGCCAACCAGAAAATTTAAAGTAGTGTCCACCTTATCACTCCTTTTCAAATGGAATCAAAATCCACATGACCGATAAGGAGAACTACCCTCGTAATGCTTACCACCTCTGGTGTGCTCCGGGCACTGCTGAGCACCTTGAAGAGCCACATATTCTAAGTGATCCATATAGCCACCCTCAAGCACAAGAGATGCTGCAAATTCTTCCCCATCCTGTTTGGGGGGGATACGGGTACTCTACAAAGAAGGGGGGTGGTTGGATAAGGGATCCAAGAACTTGGGGAACTTGACGTTGACACTGTACTTTTTTACCAGGTTTATTCTCTTGCTTTCTTCGAAGTTTGCTGTCAGACGAGGGTGCCAATATGTTACTAGGAATTGCTTCTTACTATTTTATTCGATTCATTGTTGCAATGCAAGATCCTGGCACTAAACCTATGAAGAGAAACTGACCGTCAATTGACTAGGCAAATGGAGCATACATCAGCAAAGATCAAGTGGCAGAGAGGATCGTCAGTGACTTTAATACTGTTGCTCCAAAATTAAGAACAATACATTCAGATAGCAAAAGGCCAAGTAAAAATATTATAGCTGTGATTCATGAAATTCCTCAAACGGTTTGAGCCTGTTTCTTCTTCTAGTTTTGTCCTTGTTAGCAGGCACTGGGCTGCTCAGGCCTGTTTGCTAAATAAAACCTGGTCAATAAAAAGTACAGCTCTCTTCTAACCGCTCAGGCATCAGTTCCCCTTTTGTTGCTTAAACGACAATTGGTGATTTGCGACTACAGTACTCCACTAAAACACAAAGTTCCATGAAATGCTGAGTGGAATTTTATTCTGATCAACGAATTGAATTACATTAGATATCTAATTACACAGCATGAATATACAGGAAGTTGACTAAACCCTTGAAACCTATCAAGAAGAAGACCAGCTACCCCACCTTGAATCTAGACCTAAATCCACTGCATAATCTTGATACTTGTCTTATCGGCGCGAGGGTGGAAAGGATTTATCCCAAATAAGACTATGTTAATCCATAATGAACAGTGCCCACATTCCTCTGAGCAGCTACAGCAGCAGGACGAACTGGAGCAAACTGGGATTGTGCCTGGAGCAGTTTTGCATCAATGGCAATTCTTTCATTTAACTGCTCCACCCTAGATTGTGGTTGGTAATATGGGTTGGTGTTCACGTCCATGGCCATCCCAGAGGATGGCTTGGCCGCCACATTACATTTAGGAGGTTGCTGTTTGGTTTGTGAATCTTTTCCAGTCTCCGAAATAGACTTCGCTTGGATCAATGTGTTGTTAGTCCTCAAGAAGCAGTGTGGAGAGCTGGTTTGGGGAGGCAGAACAGCATTTCTACAAAACATCCTTGTACCATAGAGATCTTTGACATTTCTGCCATTCTCATACGGTACAACTGATCCCACAACTCTCCCTGGCTTTGCTGTACAACAAAACAAAAACAAAAAATGTTTAGTCAGCTAAACGGAATCTGGCTTGGGGAAACCAATATTCCCAGGAAGCACAATAAAAAGTCTAGAAAGACATGGTAAAAGAGTTCATAAGAACAATTCAGAAACTAGTTCTTGCTTCCGAGCTTCAAAAGAAAATTAAGCCTTTTGCAGTCTGGAAATGGCATATATCCAGGATAGGAACTAAACTAGTCGCAAGGACAAAAAGTTTGCTAGCTCTGCCATAAGTCACTATGGTATGATAATGACTCAATAACTCCCTGCAGCTTGAACATTCAAGTGATCCATATATATTGATGTAGTTATTTAGTAAAGTCTATCCTTAACAGTAACTGCTGAAAGATGAAGCCCTCCAACATCTTACCAACAAAGAGAGAACTTGCAGAGGCTTTAAGGTCGAATAGAATACAAAAGTTTTCCCAATAGACTAGATTTAGGGGGGAAATGTCTCTTTACAGAAAGCAAGCAAAATGAGCATAAATATACCTGATGGCATTCGAGGTGGGGGCCTTGCGACCTTTGCTGGATTTTCAAAACTTGTATCCTGTACTCTTAAATTTTTAGAATCATCTTCTGTAACTCGCCTGTTGTCAAATGAGGTTGAATTTGATTGCATATTACGAGGGATTGTGTTTGAGTGAACAGTAGACCTGTGAACAAAAGGAAAGGTTAAAAGGAAAGAATGCAGACAACATATTTATAAAGGAAGAACACAAGAATTCCAGATTAAACAATACTCTATAACCCTCAAAACAAATAAGTCCTATAAACCATTTTATTATCAATGATTTAGAGGACAAAGGAACAAGTAATTGCAAGTCATACCGTGGAAGGGAGACATGCTTCCTCTCTAGAGGTATCACTGGTGCACTTCTACCACTGTTTTCCTCGAGATATGCAAACTGCTTTCTAAAATGACCTATGGCACTGCATTTCAAAGTATATATAATTTAAACATAGAAAGGAAAAGGAAAGGCAATTGCTGCTACTCAGAAAAGGGAAAGGTGAGCTGGAGGGAGGAAGAACTTAGTACCTAGGATAGAGAAAATTAGTGCTTTCATTGCCATTCATGTAGTCTTTTAGTAGCTGTGGATGGTATTCCAGTATTTCACGGTATAGCAGTTCCCGAACATCTTCCTTTGTTACCCTTCGCCTTTCAAACTCAAACTCCAACTTCATGATTGGCTGACAGGAAGGTTCTCTCTCAACTTTGGCTAGGCCCTTAAAGTAAGGGTCAGCTAATGCCTATTATACAAAACTTGCATCAATCAGTTCAGCAATGAAATAAAGATAAGGAGCGGCAGGAAAAGCAGCTCCATTCATACATCAACAAGAATTGAATGCCAGGACACCATTCTTAAGGCGAGCAAATACGACAAAGCACACACCTCTTCAGCAGTTGGTCGATCTTTAGGATCAAATGCTAGTAGCCTTTGCAGTAACCTGTGTGCCAAAGGATCTGCATTTGGAAATTTGTTTGCAAATGGCACAGGCTGTTTTTTCCTCATTTCTGTCAAGTATTTTCTTGCCTTGTCATTTCGCACCTGCATTTTAATCCAATACAAATTATGATCAATAACTTGAAAAGGAATTGCTGTGACCAACTGGGGGTGTGAGCAAGAGAGTCATACTCTAGAAATGGTTTCTAATGAAGGAGTCCCAAGAAGATCAGTGATCAAATCTAATTGATGAACAACGCTTTTACCCGGAAACAGTGGCTTCCCTGTCAATACCTCAGCAAAGATGCAGCCAATGCTCCAAATATCAATTGCTCGTGTATACTGCATCCAAGTAGAAACACAAAAATAAGCAGCAGAATTATAGAGCTTTAAACTGCAATTAAACCACTCCAGAGAAACAGACATAACCTGACACAGTTTACCTGAAAGACAGATATTTCAACTTCCAGGAGAGTTCATAGTCCTCCCTGAACAACAATTATTTTAATCTAGGCATTACTGCTAACTATAAAGCACTCAAATCATTTTATGGAGAAGTAAACATTTTGCTTCAATAATGCAAGGACAACCAATTGTACTATATTTTATGTTGCTTCATGCCCAACAAAAGTTTATTGTTAAACAGGAAATACCAAAATGATATTAAATATCCTGAACAATGACATAATAACTATAGCATTATTCAACAAAAGAAATAACCATAGTGTTAACAAAAATAATGTACCACTATATAGCAACAAATGTAAGAAATTTAGGAATCAAGCACCAGCAAATTACATGTCGACCTATACCAAAATGTTAGTCCACTGTAGCCTATATCACGCTCCAACCAGGTTAGCTCTGGAAAGAATGGCCACACATGGTAAATAAAAGCCATACCTTTGAAAAGAAAGATCCGCACAGCTCTGGAGCTCTATACCATCTTGTAGCAACATAGTCCTGCAAGATGCATTTATTAATGAAAACTTCTTAACTGAGAGATGTTGTCAGCTGATACTTGTTATAAAATGCTGGAATACATACCGTCCAGAAAACAGTGGTTGGTGTGTCACTAAATGCTACTCTTGCCAGCCCAAAGTCACATACTTTAAGTTTGCAATTTGCATTTGCCAAAATATTCTTTGGTTTAAGATCTCTGTGGTACATATTTGCTGCAGCCAAACAACTTTAGTTCAATATAGAGGTAGATCAAAAGCATTACAATTTAAGCTGCATTTACACTGTTACACAAGATAATGACCATGCATACATCTGTTGTCAATGATTAGAGACGGAAAATTTTGACCCAAAAGCAGCCTTTGACAGAGCAGGTAAGAAAGAAACAGTCACCTGTATGCATATATTTCAGTGCACGTAACATCTGATAAAGAAAGAACTGATGGTGTTCCCGTGTCAAGTCATCATTAGCTTTGATGACTTGGTGAAGATCAGATTCCATAAGCTCAAAAACAACAAATATGTCTTTGAATTCTCTCTTTGAGGGTGGCAGCATGATTCTCTTAATCTCAACGATATCAGGATGCCGTAAAAGCCTAAGTAACTTTACTTCTCTCAAGATTCGAATAGCATCAGAAATATGCTCAAAAACATCATTGATTTTCTTTATTGCCACCTTGTCTCCGGTATGAGTGTCAATTGCCGCACAAACAACTCCATAGCTTCCCTTTCCAATAACTTCTAGAATCTTGTATCTATTGGCATCCCCGTACTCAGTGAAAAATTCCATCTCTTTTAAGTCCTGAAACAAGAAAAAAATTTCAGATTCAAGCATGCAATGATGTTGCTGCAGGGATTGCCTATATAAAAAGCATCTAGAAACAAATTAATAAAAAAAATAGAAAACATAAACACAAATCCAATAGCCTCTGGATAAAAAAGACAAGCAGATGAAGCCTCTGTTAAAATGATAGCATACATAGAGCATATATTGGGAATTATATATAGATGCATGCATAACCAAAAATAAGATCCAGACAGTTCAACAAGCAAACGGAAATAAATTGTATATTCCAAAGCAAACAAGACATAACAGTGTTCCAGAGGAGGCCAACACTGGATACATATAAACCAATAATTTTATCATATGATCATGCTAGGAGTGAACTAATCTCTAACCTGATTGTATGCCAAAAGATTATCATTACACTGAAAAAACTGCTTGAAGAATGAGATAGTGGAATCTTTCACAAATCAATACGCATGAAAAACATTAGAAAAAAGAACCGATGAATGAATAGCGGAGGAATTGTGCACCATCAACTTTAGGGAAAGGCATCAGGTTGCAATTGGTCACAGCTCACAATATGCATTAGTGAAGAATCAAATTCAGAATCTAATGGCCTAGATTAGTGTCTAGCAATTGCAATACAGCACCCAAAAATATCAAGTAAAACACCTTTATTTTCTGGAGGGAAGCAACATCAGTGAGAATCAGAACCATTTATCTGACTAATTAGGACCAGGAACAAAATATTCAAGCATCAAACCAAAACCAATCAATTAGATTTTTCATGGTTCAGCAGTTAGGAAATGGGGAATTTCAGCTTGCATTTGTTTCAGTAAGTATTGCGACAGACAAAAATGTAACCACTTCATGATCACAACGCAACCAAAAGCTAAAACCAGATCATGATCACAAAGCAACCAAAAGCTAAAACCAGATCATACTTTTTCATACAAGTAACAAAAGTATTAAAATTCTAGTTAAAACTTATCAAGAGCATAAAAGTACAAATAATTAGCTTAAGTTTTCAAAATTTAAAATAAAACAGCAACCAAACTAAAGAATTAATTTACAAGTTAACTAGAAGTAGTATCCAACCGCATTTCAAAACCAAACCAATTGACCATGAACTTAAAGCAAATTAAGCATAAATAACCCCAAACTTAACATATTTACTTACTAATCTGATCAAGCCCAATTTTCTCAAATTACAAAACTTCATCCATTATCCTACACTTTCTGCCCACCCGAATAGACAATATCAATAACCCAGATCCTAATTCAAAAGGATAATTTTCCACTTCAACAAAAACTAAACAGAACACCATCGAAAATCAAATCTTTCATCTTCCCTTAAGTTAAAGAAAGCCGCAAAAATCCTAAAAATTCTTTTTTGATCAATTGGGTGGTTGAATTTGATAAAAATCCATTCAACTTCTTTTCTTTTAGTTTCTATTCCACCGGAAGAAAAAATACCATACAATTAAGAATTAAAAACTTTAGCCAAAATCCAAATTTACCCAAATTGAATCAAAGAATCCAGATCCCAAATTCTTCAAGACAAGAGAATTCAAACTTTTTCAACAGAAAAATCACGATTAATATGATAGAAAAAAAAACAGAGAGAGAAAGGGAAACTAACCTTCTTTGGATGATCCTGTTGAGTCTTCTAGATTTTCAAAACCCACAACAAAACAATAGACACAAACAAGAAAAGAACTTGTTCTCTTTTTATCTATTGTTTTAGACAAAAACAAAGGCTTTATTTTTATTTCTCCTTTAAGATAATAATTATATAAAAAACAACTGCATTTGCCCAACAACCTCCACCAAATCTATTTCCTTCCCACTCTCTGCTTCAAAGTTATCTTCTTTTCAACAACCATCAACACCCCCACTTCAAATTCTTCACTCTCTCTCTAAACCCACCACCAAAAACTCAAAAAGCTTAAACTTTGAAACAAGAACCACCTCAATTGGTGAAATAAAATTTTAGAGGAAATCTGTGAGAAAGAGAGAAACGGTTGTTGTATGGATCTGAGGAGAAGAGGACAACGGAAAGAGAGAAACAAAGAGAGAATCACAACGGTGTTACAGTGATTGTTAAATAATGAGAAAACTAACTTGTCTTGTTATTGCTCCTCTGATTTCTTTATTTATATAATTATCTTTTTTACTCTCTTTTTTCAATTACTGTTAGAGGTAATTTTTTTACATTTTGCATCAATTGTTTTGAAAATTATATAAAATATCCTTAGTTAACAAAAAAAAATTCAAATTAATTAAAATAATCTCATATATATTATATCATAAAATCAACAAAAAAACAACATAATTTTTTTTGTCTTTATAATATAAATTAATTAAATTTAGATATATATTTGATAAAAATTATAATTGAAGTTTATATATGGTAAAATATATGTATATATAAAATATTTAATAGAAATGTAATTATGGTTGGTTTTAAAAATATTTTTTATTTAAAAAATTGGAAATGTAATTGTGGTTGGTTTTTAAAATATTTTTTACTTAAAAAATTATTTTTAATATCAATATATCAAAATAATTTAAAAGCATCAAAGATATATCAATTTGAAGCAAAGAAAAAAATAAAATTTAAATTTAAAATTTTTAAAAAATACTTTTAACAATTTGAAGCTAAGAAAAAAATAAAATTTAAATTTAAATTTTTTTAAAAATACTTTTAAAACACAAAAATAATTAAGACCAAAATTATATTTTAAACTTAATTTTTTAATGAGTTCTATAGTATAAAATATAATTTGATTTATTACTAAATATTTTATTATATCTGTTTTATTAAAAACACAAAAACTGATAAAAAAAAAAAAAAACGCAGCAGCCTGGAGAAGACCATAACTTTGAAAACGCTCGCCCAGCATGGAAGCCAACCCATACAGGGATGGTCTAAAAGAAGTTTGAGATGATTCTTGTTTAAAAGATCTTTGACCTTTGAAATATATTTGCTAAATAATTTATCTCTGTCAAATCTCACTATCCTTTCAGGGGTAACTTCTCATGATGAAAAACAGCAAAAATCCAGATCTAGAAAGCAGATTTTGCCTAGAAATTCAATTTCCAGCACTCATTCAATGCATCTCATCAAATGGAGTGGATAGCTTTGATAGCATTGAACTGAACAAAATGTTGAATAATTAGCGCCCACCAAGTGGTTCCCAGCCTTTCAGTTCATCGGCGATGGTATGCTGCACATTTTGTGATAGTTACCGAACAATTCTAGCTTGATTATACAGGAATTCTTGGGTGGCTTTGTGTTAATTTTCTTGATAAAATAACTTTTGAAAGCGACAATATGGTAAAGGGATTGCAATCTGTTTTGCAGCAGGGAAGTGATGTTGCTACCTTGGAAAACCAAGCTGGTGAATCTCAATCCATCTACCATCAAAGAGAGCTTTTTGTTTCCATCAGCTTGTCAGCTTCTCCAACAGCAGAAAGCTCGAAGAACCCCAAAAAGTTATTTTCAAAGAAGATGCTGAAAAAGTATTTGTTTATGAAAATCAAGATTCTTCTACTGCATCTAAGACTGCCGATATGTCAGATCATGGTGATTTTGTTATTTCCTGGAATTATGTTTGATTTTGCATGCAACAAAGTGTTTTGTGAAAGTTCTAGCTTCTTTTTTTTATGACAAAGTTGTAATATTAATTTGATTGTAAAGTAATAATTATCAGCTTGATGGTAAAGTTTAACATTTATAATAGGGTCTTTTTATTAATTAAAATATAATTGTAATTTTGTATATAATCTAACTTTTTTTTGTTTATATTTTTTTATGCGATTTAAAAACTTATAAATTTGATTATATAAACTATCATTTTTAAAAGAATTAAGACAAAGTAAAGTAATAACGTAATTACAAGATGGTGAAGGTATTTTTTTTTTCAAATTAAAAAAGAAAATTATAGTTATTTTGATACTTTTTATATTGAGAAATTTTTTTATACTCATAAAGTAACAAATGGCTACTTTGTAGGTCCACTTTGGAGAGAAAAAATAGAAATATGTAGGAGAAAAAAGTTTTATTTTAATATATTTTTATCATTTTTTATGAGTTATGAATTTTATATTTCATGTTCTTTTTATATTCATCTTTTTTCTCAAAGTAAACATAAATAATAATTAATATGATATAATTAATTATTCTCTAAGCACTATAAATTTTCTTATAAACATCACATATCATGTTTATTTGTAAGATTTTATTGATAAATGTTTCGTAGTTATAGACTTTCCGGTTATAAACAAATTCAATCAATTTAAAAACTAAAAAAAGCATTATATTTATTGAAGATTATTTATAAAATATATGATTCTTTACTGTATCCAAGATCCGTGCATGCATGAAAGTCTTAATTGTTCAGAAAGTAATTAATAATATCCTATTAATTATTTTTTAAGATTTATTTGAGGAGAGAAACAAACATAAATAGATGGAAAAATAAAAAATTCATAACACACCAAAAGTGAAGATATTATCTCCACATGAGATTTTTATCTTCTAATTATATCAATTTCTTTTTTTGAAAATGAGCCTAAAAAATAACTATTAAGAAGTAATTAATTACTCCCTAAATATCATAAAATTTATCTCTACATTGATCTCAATTGCCAACTGCTCTACATATACATGTATAGGGATCATATGAAATCATTCCATTCAATTCTATAGATTTTTTTAGTTAGTATTATTTGGTTGTATTAGGGTTATCTTCAAATTTCAATTAATATTGTTTAATAAAACTTTTCATCTTCTTTTTTCTGCATTAGGGTTTTTTTCATATTTTAATTATTTATGCTAATTCTCTTTTTAGTCCTCTTCTCTAAGAACAAAAGGTTTTTTTTTTATTATTAAACGTGTATGTATGTTAAAAACTATATGAATTCAATAAAATTGATCACTATAAAATTTATAGAATACATTAATAAGCATGTATTCATAGTTTGTCATGCATACATTTTCAAATTAATAAAATTAATAGTTTGTCATCACCTAAGAATTTGTTTTAAAATAATATTTAAATATATTTCTTAATGAAATATCTAGTTTATTTTTAAGAGAAATATTTTGAGAAATAAAGCATCTTAAAAGTAGAGTAGAAGATACGTAAAACAATTGATATAATCTTCTTTCTGGTACTACAATAGTCTATTTGAAGAACCGACCAGATAATAGAATGATATCTCACTCTTGTTTGATGTGGAAAGATTTTTACGAGAAAAAATATTTGCTCCATTAGTTTTTTATGGAGCAGATTCTCTTATAATTGTTCAAATGTTTGATTTTTAGTAAAAAAAAAAAAATCATTTCTTCTACCTACACCAATTTAATATAAAAATATTTTAATAAAAAATAATTTTTTTTACAATTTGTTTAATTTAGATGCGGATGATTTGTTTTAAACCAGATATATCAAGTGATTTAATTTGAATATACATAAAAGCTAATTATAATAAGGTTGTTAATTTTGTTTTGATAAATATTTTATTTTTTAATTGAAATGAAATATTTTAGTTTCAAAGTATTTTAATGTGTTGTTTAGGAATTGTACTATATATATATATAAAATAAATATTATTGAAATTCAAAATAAATTAATTATAAATTATGCAATGTTAAAACAATATCAAATAAATATAATTTTAAAATTTAAAATATTTCTAAATAGTCAAGATTAAATGGATCTTTAACTTAAAGCAATTTAACTTAAAGAAAATATCAAAATATTATGAAAGTAAAATATATTAATACAAAATATTTTAAATATAAAACTAGGTCAATGTTATTAAAGATTGGTTAATGGAATATAAAGCATCCCTTGTCTTGCTTAAATTTCTACAAAGTATAAATATGAAAAAATAACATGAATATAAACTATATATATTAGTGATAAATCTAATTTTAAAAAATTAAAACAAGTGTTAATGAAAAATAGTAATAATAATTTTTAATATTATTGTTATTAAAAATAGTAATAAAAAAAATTTATTCTTAAATGATTTTATTAATTAAATTGAATCAGGTTTAATAATTTTATTAATTAAATTGAATCAGGTTTAATTTAATTTAATGATTTTTCAAATCTAGAATTAAAACTAGAATATTTTGGTTAAAATTTAACTAAAAAATTTGAAATGAATCGAGATTTGAAATAAAATAAAAATTATTATGTTTTATTTTATTTTTTAAAATTACATTCCAAATAAAATGGGATAGAATCGACGACTTAGAATGTGTTTGACTGTGTAGTAATAGTTGCTTTTCATATAATTTTTTATATTAAAATACATATTAATGTGTGTTTGGTAGTGTAGTAATAGTTGTTTTTCATATAATTTTTTATATCAAAATGCATATTAATAATTTTTTTGTTTTTTAAAAATTATTTTTAATATCAATATATCAAAATAATTCAAAACATATAAATTATATTAAATTTTAATAAAAAAATAACTTTTAAAAAATATAGATTAAACTACGTTACCAAAAATCTCATATATTATAACGCGTGCGTGTGTGTGGAATCAAAATATACGATCAAACAACCTGAGCGAGCGATTAGACGGCAACTACAATTTGGTCAGCAGTGGGCGTGAAATCAAAATAAATGTCAATTCGGAGAGGACGGTATCATAATTATTTATATAAATGCCTTTTATTTCTCTGTCCAAATAATGTCTCGACCGTTGAGTGTGGACAATTTCACTAGTAAACAGTATGTTCCGGTAGACAAGGAAATAATATATATTTTTTTATTTATGTGGGGTATCCGGCCAGCTTACGTGCACCACAACTAATTTTCACGGCTCACTAAATATCCTGCAATTCTAGTGAGCAGATAAAACACCATAAAAATAATAAATATACATAATAAGATTCGAATTAGACATAAAGAAAGAGAATAAACCCTTCCCACTGCTGGAACAGAACCCCTGCCAGGACAGAACCTCATTTACAGACAAGGAAATAATATTGATTTGCCGATGTGATTGACCTTTGGATGTACGTTTGGTTGGCTGTTTCTTCAAATAATTAAGCACGCGTATGGTGACTCCGTCCACAGTCGGCAAGACAATATCACTGCTTTTGTCTTTTCTTCCATCATTGAGCGGTGCACCGTCTTCCATGCCATGATATTGAATTAAGTTTTTTTTTTTTAAAAAAAAGAAATTAAAACTGGTGGGACTTTTAATGTGGACGCTTTTTAATTTTATTATTAATTCACATAGTTTTTTTTTTTTAATCATTGACAACATAAAATTTGAAGGAAGGGCAAAATGAATGTTTTCATTGTCGATTCAAAACTCAAAATGAGTATCTAGAACTTTTCATTATTTAGTTGTCTAGTAATGTTACTAAACTACCCTTAAAAGCTAAAATGATTAAACTTAAAAGTGAGGGGCTTTTCATGTATTTTAAGATTTTTTGAACAGTAAATTACTCAAGTTACCCTTAAAATTAAAGTCATGGGTGTTTTCATACTTTAGTATAGAGTTTTTTTTTTTGTAATTAGCAAGTTTACTTAAGGGGCATTTAAGTTTTTTAATTAAAATATAATATTATTTTAAAATAAATTTTTTTTAACATATATAACACACATGTCAACAAATAAGAGACACTTTTACCTTTTAAATGGTGCAGATAGCTCCTCCTAATAGTTGAATATCATATTTTAGGGATAGGTTCAATGAGTCTCTTTGTTCCCTTTACAATGGTTATGTGCGAGTGGCTACCTCTTATACGGTAGAGCTCCGACAATGTTTTTTTTTCTTCCTCTATTTTCTTTCTTCAATCTTAAAAAACACGTTACCTTAGCAAAAAATCTGAAAAAAGTGTGTTTATTTGTTAATTTTATTATATTTGGTCTTTATTCTTTTAATTATATCAAATTTGATTTATTTATTTTTCAATTTTATCATTTGACATTTAATTTTTATATCAAATTTAATCGCCATTCTTCTTCTTATTATTTGTTATTTTCCTTATACTTTTCTTAATTGATTTTTTTCAATCTCATCCATCATAATTTTATTTTTATTTTATTTTAATATCAATTTTGGTCCTTATAATTTGATTTTTTTCATCCTTTTTCATTTTTTTTCAATTCTACCCCTCATTATTTGGCTTCATGATTTTTTTTTAGTTTGATTTTTATGGTTCAATTCAACCTCATGACTCATATTATGAGTTTAAGAGATTAGATCGAGTTGAATTCAGTTTTTTTAAGTCCTCATTTATTTATTTATTTATTTTGAATTTCATCTTTTAACATTGTGTTCGTTGATGATTTGTATTTAATATTGTTTATTTTTATTTCTATATATTTATCCCAATCTAATATCCTGAATCATGAATTTAACAAAATCACCAGGGTTGACTCGAGTCCTTTTTTCACGTTGCTTTTTTTAATTTTTTTTTTTTGGATTTCACAATTACAACACCTGATTCATTTAAGAATTTAGCTTTATATTTTATTTTTTATAGAGTTATCTTAATCTCACGATTAGGTCACAAACATGACTTATTGACTTAGATAGACTCGAGCTATTTTTTTCTTTTTAATTTTTTTAAATTATGTCATTCAACATTTTATTTACTAGGAATTGAGATTCATATTTTTTTTCATTTTACTTTCTACATGATCATTTCATTCTTATTTAACTTTTGTTTTGTTAACAAATAAGATCATTTGAACCTTTTAAGAATATTAAAATGATATATTTTCAAGGTATTGTCATGCATTTTTTTTTTGCATTAACTTATTGTTTTTTTAATCATATTATCAGATTAATCAAGTTTTTTAAACTCGATGCAATTAATTATCCAAATATCATATTTTCTTGATTGTTTAAAAACACAAGAATCACCTTAATATTTTTTTTACATCAAGAAAAAATTAGTTTAGCTTGTGACATAGCACAAAGCACTTATTTAGTTAAATATTATTTGTGATCGTATTATGATATTTGAGATTTTTTTATGATCTTATCAGCTTGCATTTATTTATTATTTCATTTTAATTGTTAATAATACTAGTTTTGTACTTGGATGTGTTTTTTTATGTCATTTTTTTTGGGCATTAACTCATTGTTATTGCAAAGGGGGGATGCATTTTAGTAAGTGGCCAGACAAGCAAAAGCAATAAACTTTAGTGGAGTCTCTCTCAATCCATATAGTCTTTAAAAATTGTATTTTTTCCATATCGCGTTATAATTATTGATTGGAGGTTAATGAGGTGATGCTCTTATAAAGTTTAATTCAGTTTTATATAGTTTTTGGATAAAGTGAAATTTTAAGGGAAGTAATTACCCTCCAAAGCTTATTTTTAAGGTAAATTTTGTCCTCCAAAAGGATATTGTCACTCTCCTCTTGCTTTTATTTCAAAATACGCACCAAATAATTTTTTATTTATTATGAATAATTTAATTATTATTAAATGCCACCTAAAGCTTAAATCCTTCTCTTCAGGCTTCTCTTTTCTTCTAAGGGACGGCTCCCCCCTCCCCACCCCTCTCATTTAACCCTTTTGGGCCAAGATGACCTTTTCTATTAATAATTTCCTTCATTGGTTTCTTAAATGGCATTAAGGGTTTGAAAGAGTTTTTTTTTTTTTTTTACCCATGGCGGCTTTTTGATGAGTAAATTTTATTTTGTAAGGGTGTGTCTAAGGGAGGAGCCAAGAAAATCTTTGATGAGGGGCCAAAATTAGAAACTTTTTTCTAGGAGGATCAAAGCTTAAATTTTACTAATTTTGATATTAAAATCTTAAATTTTTCTAGAGGAAGCTTCTTTTTTTTTTTTTTTAAGGGCTATGACCCTACCTACCTCTCCACCCTTAGGTGTGCAGTTGCTGGTTCGTTTTCCAAGTTTGTGGCGGGCGAAACCCTCCTCTGTAGTAATAACTTCATAGCTATTTGTGGTTTCGATTGTTTTCTCATGCAAGGTTGAACACCTCTTCAAAAATTAATCTCTATTGAACAAATTAAGCACTGAAAGAGGAGAATTGTGATATGAGATGAGTTTGGATGTTCAAATCTATTGATTGTTGCTGCTTTTGACATTACAGGGAAATTTAAAAATGTAAAAAATAAATAAGAAATCATAATCTAATTTATTATAATTATGAATCCTAATAGGTTTTCAAATATTTTTAGATTAGAGATTGATTATACTAACTGAGAGATTCATCACCCTAAAATATTATATCCAAGATAAACTATTTCTATATGTCAAGCTTATAATGATATTCTCTTTTCAATTATTTGTTTAAACTCAACATGAGCTTTTTTTTTTAAAAAAAAAAAACGTGATTTGGAATGAAAAACTAATTTAAAGGCTCAATCCTCACTTTTTATAACCCTGCATTGGACTAGAGAGGATAATGAAAATTAAATTGGGTACTTGAATACATTTTTTTTGTAATATTTCAAATTATGTTTATGGGTGGTTATTTGTTCTTGATGGATTTTTTGGGGCCATGTTAATCCAGTACAAATTCTCTTGTAATAAAAACAAATCTTAATAAAAAAAAAATAAAAAATTTAAAATAAAATGAAAATCTATTTCTAAAGTCAAGTGAAAAAATAAAAATAAATAATATTTTTTTTAAAAAAATTAATGTAATAACCTTTAAGGTGACTTCATCAGTAAATACAATTTACTATATAATGTGAAAAGTAAGTAATTTTTAAAAAATAATTTTTATTTTTATTTTATTTATAAAAAAATATAATATTTTAAAAAGCATTTTTTTATAAAAGAAAATTTCTAACGTAATTGTTTTTTAAAAAAGAAAAAAATCAGTTTATTTTTAAAAAGAAGATATAATAATATAAATAAAAAAATCTCATAAGATCGAAATGCATGTAAAAATATATATATAAAAAAAAAACCAAAGGACAAGAAATCATTTAGCTTTTAATTCTAACCAGAGGATTGAATTTTCCTTATCATTCCATGCACATAAAATTCCCTTGATCATAAATCCCCAAGGATATTCACGCCTTATGCGTGAATTTAATCCCCACATGCTTATTTATAATTTTTAATTATTATTATCCACTATTATAAAGATTACAATAAAATAATAAAGCAAATGAAAACAAAATAATAAAAAATGACCGAAAGTGACCCTTTGGGTACCGCAAAACACCAAAAACAATTGCTGAACTAGAGACTTGTTGGAACACTAAATGGCGCGTGTAATCGACGTGGTACTCGCTAGCAGCAGCTGGAAATGTTGGCTTGAAACTTTGGAAGGCGCGTGCGAAGAAAAAACCAAAACAAACACACAAATTTATTAGCCACCGTCTAGATTCAGTCACGAGAGGGAGTTCCGGTGGCGTCTGTGTTGATTGGGGGTTTAAGGCAGTGAAAGGGTGGTGGCTATGGGTGGTGTACGGTGACAGTGGAGACTATTGTGCGAGTAGTCAGCTTAATTGGAATTCGCTGGATTGGATTTGTTCTGACATTCCTTTAAATGAAATATATATCTTTGGGGAAAAATAACACTTTTATAATATATATCTTTGGGAAAAAATAATTTTCTTGAAATGAATTTTAATATTTCTTCCACATAGTCATTAATATTTTAGAATATTAAATTAAAGTTAAATAACGACACCATGAGAATAGACAAGTGCGGATTTGCATCGTTTATTTCTTTTCATAGTTGTCGTTACCAAGAAGATAACAAATGAAATAAAATAATATTTTTTTTGTTTTAACATCTATTAAATTAATAATAATAATATTATTATTTTTTATATTAATATATCAAAATAATCCAAAAATATTTAATTTTTTTAAAACTAATTTTAAAATATAAAACCAAACTATATAATATTAAATAACACGAGGAAGTACTTTATCGCGCATTGTTTAATAATGATACCGTTATATATTATTTTTCCTTCATATTCTTCACATTAACTGGGCATAGATAAAATAGTACTTGTTCATTTCATTTTACAAGTACCTAGGCCCAGGACCAGGCCCAGTAATAGGCCCATTCATGTCGACCTTTGCACGTTTTCTTCAAGGCAGGGTCTTATGGAACCTATAGTGAGCCTCGCTAAGACAAACTATGTTCAAATTCGAGACCACCTCTTGAGATCTTTCTAGTTGAGCTAAAGCAAGCTATGTTCGAGCCCAAAGGCCACACCTTGGCCTTCTTCTAGTTGGGTTCGGGCAAGCCATGCCCGAATCCAAGATCTTCTTCCACCTAGTTGTGCTCCCCTTCCCAGTGAACCAACTACATGTCCCTCCTCTGCTTGACTTTTGTCCCCTAGCACCACAACTGGCCGTTAGTGTATTCATGTCATTTTATTTTTATATTTTATTTTTAATTTTTTTTTATATTTTAAATTAATTTTTTTTATATTTTCAAATATTTTAATATAATATTATTAAAAATAATTTTTTATTTTAATATATTTATGAGCGAAAAGTATTTTCAAAACTAACTGCTGTCACAGCAAAACATAATTAACTTTTTTAAAATATTTTTTTATTTTAATATATTTTAAGTAAAAAAATATTTTAAATTTATATTTATATTTTTTAATTCTAAAAACATACTTAAAAAAATTTGAAGATTTTTAATTTTTTTGTTTTAAAATAATATTTTTGATAATTTTAGATTGTGTTGATATACTAATATTTAAAATAAATTTAAAAAAATAAAAAAAATATTATTTTTATATATTTTTAAATAAAAAATAATTTAATTACAGTAAATACTATACTAGATTGTTTTTTATATTTTGTCGGTATTTGATGTAACAAGGCATTTTACCCTGAAAAAAAGCCACCGTCCATTAGAGTCTATAAATTAAAAAAAACAAATAATATTTGTCGGTTCATGAGCCTTTTCTTTTATACTATAGTATTTTAACCTTTATTTTCTTCGATATTTCCTAGGAACAATCACAAGCACATAAATAACATAGCCTTCATGACGACTTCTCTCCCACGAATATCAAGGAATTTGTCTATATTATATATAAAGGGACCTGTTTTGCATGAAACCTCGGATCACCAACCCAACTTTGTAATATCATTCCCCAGCTCTTCAAGCTCATATGCTAGCATTTGTAAGAGCCATGCATCTGCAGATAATTCACTCTAGACTTCACCAAGCCATCCTAGTTAATCTTCAAAGCTTCAAGCCTATCAATCTGTTGTGGAAATGCACAACACTTTTTGAAGTTTGCTCTTGATTAAAAAAACATTTAGACCTGATATTGGAAGTAAGATGATATTTTTATTATGATACAATCATTTTTTATAAATTGCATGGGGTTAAATTGATTTTTTTTTTTGCATAATTAAAATATAAATTTATCCTGTAATAAAAAAAATATGATGCCTCTTACTCAAGGATATTTTGGTATTTTTAATTTTTAAAATAATATAATTACTTTGATATTATTAAAAAAAATGTAACTTAACTCTTTTATAAGTGTTTTTTTGCCATTTTACATTGATTTTATTATAAATATGAAGGTTATTTAGAAAGTTTTTTTTTTGTTGTAACTTATATATATTAAATATGATTAAAAAAACATGTTGGAGTCTGCCACAAATGCATTAGTACGTGGAGCTATTCAACAACCAAATATAACTTTTCAAGTAGTGTTTGCAAGGTCTCAATACCCTAAACCAAATTAGGCAGTGTGTGTCTCAAGATTCACAACAGTTTAACAATGACGACTATCTCCTCCCTTTTTATCTCTGTTCATCCACTTAGATTTTCATGTTATCTCCTTAAAAATTTAAAAATAACACTTTAATATCTTGATACTTCAGGTTTGATTCATTTTCTTTTTATTATGATTTTTTATTTTGAATAATTTATAAAATTTGTATTTTTTATAAATTGCATGGGTTAAATTGATTTTTTTTTGCATAATTAAAATATAAATTTATCCTGTAATAAAAAAAATATGATGCCTCTTACTCAAGGATATTTTGGTATTTTTAATTTTTAAAATAATATAATTACTTTGATATTATTAAAAAAAATGTAACTTAACTCTTTTATAAGTGTTTTTTTGCCATTTTACATTGGTTTTATTATAGATATGAAGGTTATTTAGAAAGTTTTTTTTTTGTTGTAACTTATATATATTAAATATGATTAAAAAAACATGTTGGAGTCTGCCATAAATGCATTAGTGTGCAGAGCTATTCAATAACCAAATATAACTTTTCAAGTAGTCTTTGCAAGGTCTCAATATATATGATTCAAAAAACATGTTGGAGTGTGCCATGCATGCATTAGTCTGTAGAGTCACCCAACAACTAAATATAACTTTCCAAGCAGTGTTTGCAAGGTTTTAATACCCTAAACCAGATTAGGCAGTATGTGTCTCAAGATTCACAATAGTTTAACAATGACGACTATTTTCTCCCTTTTTATCTCTATTCATCCACTTAGATTTTCACGTTATCTCCTTAAAAATTTAAGAATAACACTTTAATATCTTGATACTTCAGGTTTGATTTATTTTCTTTTTATTATGATTTTTTATTTTAAATAATTTATAAAATTTGTATACCTTTTCAATTTCATCCCTCTTAATTTTTTTTCATCTTTTAAATTTTGTCCTTATTCTTTTAATTGATAATATTTTGACTTGATATTGGAGTTAAGGTGGTCTTTTCATCATTAAACAATTATCTTTTATACATTTCATGTGGTTGAATTGATTTTTTTTTTGGCATAGTTAAAATATAAATTTAATCCTATAACAAAAAAAAATGACGCCTATTATTCAAGGATGTTGTGGTATTTTTAAAATTTTAAAATAATATAATTACTTTGATGTTCTTAAAAACAAAATCAACTTAACTTACTTGTAAGGGTTTGTTTTATTATTTTATATTGGTTTTGTTATAGATATGAAAGTTGTTTAGGAGGTTATTTTATATTTATAATTAACATACATTAAATATGATTAAAAAACTTACTAATGTATTCCACACATACGCCAGTGTGTGGGTCCGTTTGATAACCAAACATGACTTTTTAGGATGATGTTTGAAAGGTCTTGATGTCTCCAGTAAGATTAGGCAGCACATGTTCCAAGATTCATGATAGTTTGGTACTGACAACTATTCCTTCTTTCTTTTCTTTCTCCTCGTCTAAATTCTGACGTCATCCTCTTAAAAATTCAGAATAACACTTGAATTTGTCGGCTCTTTAGATTTGGTTTATTTTTTTAAATTTTTTTTTATCTTAAATACTTTACAAAATTGGTATATCTTTTCAATTTCATCTCTTTAAAGCCTTTTTAATTTTTTTAAATTTTATTCTCATTCTTTTGATAGCTTTTTTTTTTGTTTGAAATAAATTTTTAAATTGATTTTATTTTACAATTTCACCATCTTTTCATTTATTTCTTTTATCAAATTTAATACCTATTCTTTTGAATGTTGGTTTTTTTTTTCTTTGAGAAGTTTTTAAAATTGATATTTCAAATTTTTTTATAATATACTTCTTAATTTGACTATGATTCTAGGTTCACAGGTTATGAGTTTTTAAGATTTAACCAATTTTAAGATGTTTTTCCGAGTTTACTTATGTTTTTTTTACTTTTTCTAAGCTATTTATTTCCAGTTTCATGCCTAAGTATTTATTTAATTATAGGGTATGTTTTTTTTTAGCTTGTTTTTTGTGAAATTTTTTATTGGTCTTAAAAATAACTCAATTATTTCAAGTTTTTTTGTTTATCATTTTTTGTTGGATTTTTCAGCTAATCCTTTAAATTTATATTTTTTCCTGATCCCTTTCTTTAATATTTGAAATGATTTTTTAAAATGATTTATAAGGTTAGAATTTGTTTTCTATTTCATCCCCCTATATTTTATTTTCTTTTGAATTTAATTCTAATTATTTTTATTACTATATGTTCTATTTAAGATAAAAATTTTAAATTATTTTTCTTTATTAGTTTTCTCTAGTATGTTCCACTTATTTTAAAAATGACTATAGTTTTCTTGTGATTTTTTAAGTATTTCTTTTTTTTATATTTTATCATTTAACATTTACATTATTAGTAATTAAGCTTTTATTTTTGTTTATTTGCATTCTACATGATTTTTTAACTATGCAATTTTTATTGTTTCCTTTTTTTTTTTTGTGTGTGTGTGTGTATAAGCCTTTTTTTCATGGTCGTGTCTATTCTTTGAGTTACATTCTTAAAAAAATAAATTAAAACACAATTACAAATATTTTTTAATTTCATCCTTTTTCATTTTTTTATCTTTCAAATTTACCTCTTATTTTTTTTATTGCTATTTATTTTACTTGAGATCTCTTTTTTAGATTTTTCTTTACAATTTCATCCTCCATAGTTTATACTATAGAGGAATTTATTGTTGGGGATTCATTGAATTCATAATTGGTAAAGTCGCCTATGGGGTGAGAAATACTCCTATAATAGGTGTTATAGTGTCTATTTGCTATATTTCTATTCATTATTTTGAAGATTTATAATTTTTTTATTTTAATGACTAAAATTTTAATGGATTAGATTTACAAGAATCACTAATTCTAGCTTTAGAATACAAAGTGAAGTATTTTGATCTTGTTTTTTTTTTAAATCTCATTTTATGCTATTCTATTTTGATAGTTCAATGTTGAATGTTTCTTTTTTTTTTTTTAAATACGAGTGTGTTGCTTGTTACAATGAATTCTGTTGATAATACATAAAACGAATTTGTTATCATAGATATAGTTTGTTACTTTGTCACATATTTTTTCTAGTATTTGAAGGAAGAAATATATAAAATAGATTTTGAAGTATTAAAACTATGATTTGTACTTAACATTTAATTCCTCACTCTAAAAAATTTCTAAAAAATTTCAAAGAGTTAGAAACTTTAAATTGAAACATTTTTTTTTCTATCGTTTATTTTGATTAAAAGATAAAATACTTTTCTTTGGATTTTTAGTCATTATACAAGAGTTTTTACCAAGTATGTGTATGATAAGGTGATGCATTGTGCTTTTGTAAGAGTATTTTTTAATTAAAAATATATCAATTTTATATTTTTTAAATTATTAATATCAATTTTATATTTCTCGATATAAAAAAAAAGTTAAAAAAAGGGTTGAAGAACGAAAATAAAGCACACCCTAAGAGAATCCTTGTAATTTCTTTGGCAGGGGCCGGATATTGTTTTTAGATGCAAGTCTAGTAACCATTCCCACATGTTTTCATGACGGCATCTCTACATGTATTTTGTGTTTTACCGACAAATGAACTGGAACACACACATAAGAAAAGTTAATCATACTAGGAGAAGAAGAAATGTTTGGCCACATTTCTCGTCAATACAGATTTTATAAGCACCTTTTTAGATTGCTTTTTTAGACTTCTTTTCTAAAAGGAAACAGCAGCAAGAGGGATCATATGCTTTTATTTTTATTTTTATTCTCAAAACTGTACAATTATGCCTCTCATTATGTTCCTCTTTCCTCTCTTTTGATTGTTTGAAACATTAGAGGACCAACAAAAAATCATGGACCAGCAGCAACTGGAGAACATACATATTGAAACAGTTACGAAACAGATGATAAACCAATGATCACACGTCGCCTCATGCTTTTTAATTTTCCACAGATGTGGTAGAGGTCAGTCTGGCATTCCACTACTTAAACCGAGTGTTTTTTCCCCCACGGTGAATCCCAGTTAGTTTTGATTGAAACCAGGTTGAAGTCAAGACGAGGTTGCAGAGATGTTTATGCCCATATATATATATATTAGTGGGAGATGCTTTTAAACAAACTTTTAATAAAGCAAATAAAAAGCACCCCTTTTACCTCAATCTTTAATACATCAACTCAAGCTTCAGAAAACATGAAGCAAACTTTATAGATTTTGATTTAGCTACGTTGTTTTTCGTCAAGATTGTGTATACGTAGTGCAAACGCTACGCATTGGTGTACCTTAAATTGTGGACTAATAATTCTTTTGTGTTTATAAGAAGTGTTTGTTTTGCTGTGCGCTTGTGTTTGTAGTCCGCCTCTTGACTTGGACTGCTTTAAGACAATACAATATGGTAGACCTCGTATTGTTTTGCCATGTCAGAAACCGATATTATGCGACACAGCAGATTGCGTGAAATTAGTGCTGGCCCATCGCTTAGCAGCTAGGTGCGCACCATAATGAATTATTGTGGCATCATTGCTTCATAATTAATATACTACTGCACACCTATTTCAGGGGTGATTGAACAGTCATTTGAATTACTTTTATTTCCCAGCTCGATTCAGATGATGATTGCTGTAATAATGGCAAGTCAAAAGCATAACTAAAAGATCTGCTAATAGCTTTTCATATAAAGTTGCAAATCTAGCTGACAAACTTGGTATAGAAGAAATGATGAGAAGAAGTAATTTTATGGACTTCTTCTTAACCTAGTTTTCCACTTTTGTCGTGGAAAGGAATTACTGATAGGATTAGGTCCTGAATGCACTTCATGCAAGTGTTTCCTTTGAACATGATCACCTTCTTCAAATGACTGAAGATTCACCAAATAAAAGAGTATAAGAAAAACAACAAGCTGAAGTATAAGGTGCTGGTGATTTCACTGTGACAACAAGAGTAGAAACTACTTACTGTACTAACCTTGACTTTAATATTTGATGACCTCGCTCTGGTCATTCCAGTATCTGAAAAACAAACCCATCAATTTTAAGATGACATATTATTATTGTAGAAAAAGATCAGAGGGAGAGAAAGATAGAGAGAGAGCAAAAACCTTCAAACTTTCTGATGGCCAAACTGGAATGAGTGAGGAGGTGGGAGAAGGAGACTAGAAGTAGAATGAAAAGAAACGATGAGGGAAAATTCATGGCTTTGTATCATGAGGAAGACCATGAACGTGCAAAAGAGATTAGGATATAGATGAGGGACCAGCTCTTAATGGAGAGAGCAGGGGAGTCTAAGTGACATGGATAGGTTTTGAAGACACTACACAGATAAGAAAGGATTGGCTTTTCAATGCAAGAAGAGTAAGATAATGGATGAAGTCAAGTAAGAGATGCTCTCCTGTGTGCATAGCTCTAGTCCTTACCCATGGATGGCCAAATAAAAGAAGTCAAGGGACTGCCGATCGAGGACCAATATATATATATATATATAGGCACTAATCACTTCAAATCAACATATAAGTGTTGCTATTCATATTTCCTTTGATGAAAAAACAAAGGGTGGCCGGAAGGTGTTATTGGAACGGGGAGGACCTTAGATCATGAAGGTTTTACCCTCGTACGAGGGAAATTCTTCTTTCAGCCACTTTTCCGTTGGGAGAACAACAGACTCAAGCTCAAAGCTTGAATCAAAAGACACTTAAATAATACAAAAAAGAAGGAACATAATCAAAATATAATTACAAAGTTGAGTAAACTCAACTCTTTTTTTTTTTAAAATAAAATAAATAAAATAACATTTAATTTAAATTTTAGATTAATTACTCGACCGCATGATATTTTGAATTGAAATGCAATATTCTAGCTAGTTTGAGCGACCCAACTAAAAATAGATAAGTTGTAAATAAGATATATAACCATTTAAATAATTATAAATATATTTATTTAAAAATTTTAAAACTATATCATAATAATTATTTATTAGTTTGTTTTTTTAAAAAATATTAACTAATTTTCAAGAAATAGTAAAAAGTTATCAAAATATTTTTGTTTTTAGGAAAACACTTTTTTAAAAATCATTTTCTTCACTTTCCTATGTTTTGTAACCTTATGGAAAGTTAGTTAAATGGAAAGTTAAACATTTATGCCAAGAAAGTGTTTTTCTTTTCTTATCCTTGAAAAATACTTTTTTTTCCTTACAAAACACTTTCTTGTGGCTGATGCAAATCCCTCTGTCTCTCTCAAATTTCTGTACCAGTAATAAAATAATCATAATTTCCTTTTTTTCCTCTGTTATCTGCAATAATCTCCATTGAAGCATATTGAATCCTCTTATTTCAGGTAACCCTTTTTCCTCAAATATCTCTCTATTATTTGCCTTATGTTTTCTTTTTCTTTGTTTGGATTTGTAGCTATGATTATGGCATAGATTTTATGATCTTGCTAATTTGTTGTATTTTTAATGTTTTGTTTGGTTTCTGTGAACAAAACACAGCAACTCTATGCCTTATTTTGTTTAGGTTATATGATTTGTTATAATAGTTGGTTTAAGTTTTCTAAACCATTTTCAATTCCATCTCTACCCCTTTATATTATGTCCCGATGATCTTTCTTTTTAGCATGTCCCTGTTCTTGCCTTTTCCATAATCTATGTCTTTAACCAGGTATCCTCTCTGCTCCTATGTCCTACCTTGTTTTGGCTTAACAATTATGGTGTTATTCGTGGAAGGAAATGTTTGTTTTTGATAGGTTTTGGCTTATTTTTGCCTTTACTACTTTACTTTCTTTCATTAACTTTTTTTAGACTCATTGCTTTACCCAATAACAAAGCTCTTCTTTTTCATGTTCATTTTACATTTATATTTGTTTAAATGGGAAAGTATGAGTTTTCCATGTCTTTTCTTTCAATCCATCTTCTGTTTTTCTTTAAATTTTCCATCAAATCTGTTTTCAATTCCACTCCATCTCTTTCTCTTTCTTTCCTTCTTCTTCAATTGCTTCTATTTTAGTTGAACCTGACCTACTTGATGATCTCTCCTCGCATCACCTTCTCTCCATCCTCTCCCATCCTAAATGGAAAAAACACCCTTATTTCCGTAAGCTAATCATAAATCTGTCCCCTTCCCATGTTTTCTCCTTCTTTAACAACCACCATGATTTCAACAGCAATTTTGCCCTTTAATTCTTCAACTCCTTACCCTTTATAAAACCTGGCTTTAAACACACTATCAAATCCCATTATTGTTTGGTGTGATATTTGCAGATAGCTTCTCAGTGACATTGTAAACACTTTTGAAGTGCGTATCATGGAATACTTTATTGGCTTGTCCTTCTCCTTCTCCTTTGCTTTCCTAAAAATTTTGATTCCCGATAATTTATTTGGTGTTGGAGAAAAAATATGCATTTCCATGATTAAAGCTTGCATCTCTGTTGATGATATGCGTTTTCTGTTAGGTATTTTGAGGCAAATGAATAAAGATGACAATGATATCAAGTTTCAGTAAAGGTTTTGCATGAAAATTGTATTTTCAGACCATGAAACATAAGGATTGAGAATTTATAAAACAAGCTACTTTAAGGTCTCGTCTGTTTAAAGGATCAGATATCATTGCCATAACTATTATACATTGACAGCTCATTTTATTTCTAACCTTTTAATTTATAATATGTGTTAGTTTGAGCATAATTTCTTGTATTGATTGTGTAAGTATTTGGTGTGCTTTTTTAATGTTTATTTTTCAAAAATTTTAGGTTTGTTATAAAAAAACTTCACTTTCTTGTTATGGATAGTAAGATTATTCATGTAGCATGTATGAGAGTAGCTGTAACTGTTATAGCTGCAGGGGTAGCTATTATTGAACAAGAAAGAAATAAAATTTATATACCAAGAGAATCATATATAAATACAATTGTTGAATGAGAATTTTAAATTGATAGCATTTTGAATTGAGGTGATAGACATTACAATGAACAAATTCGTATGAAACTATTTATATTATATAATTTGTGTGATATTCTTACAAGTCATGATCTATTACGTTTAACTCAAAATATGTCTATTAGGGAGTAAGTATTTGTATTATTACAAATTATAGACCGAAACCAAAGATTTCATTTTATTAGTAGTATATACTATAGGTCTGTTGAAACTATTTATCATTATTTTAGAATTGTATTAAAAGAAGTTCTTAAATTATAGAAACACCTTAAGACCTGATGCATATAGTTCCTATAGAGATAATGAATAAACATAAATTCTATGCTTATTTTAAGTTAAAAGAACAATACCAATATTTTTATACATTAATTAATTACATTTAGAAGAAAAGTTTATAAATTATTTTTTCATGTTTATATAGGATTATGTGGGAGCAATTGATGGTACCCATCTTCTTGCAAATGTTCTTGCTGAGTTTTAAGAAAAGTTTCGAGATCGAAAATAAGAAACAACAAAAAATATTTTAGCAGCTATAACTTTTGATTTGAAGTTTATATATGTTTTAGCTGGCTAATAAGGAAGTGCACACGATTCACGGGTTTTAGGTGATGTACCATCAAGACTTAGTAGCTTAAAAATTCCAGAATGTATATAATATCTAATTTTCATGTGTGCTCCATCCCAAAACCATCTCATATATACAAAAATCATTTATAGTCCACATCAAACTTGTCTTTATTTGAAAATTATATTTCCTTGCAACATCATATGTCAAAGCTCTAAATGACCATAACTATTTCAACTTATTAATTAGTGGTTGAAGACAAATATTTATATTCCAACTTAGATTGTAAGAACCTGATATGATTATAGATAAAAATATGAATTTTGACATCATACACATCCTCAATGACAAGTTGTAAATTGTTATTATGATAATCCAATAAGAATGGAGTGCAATAAATAACCAAAAAGGATTGAACTTATTTATACACAAACTATGATGCATATTATGTTGTTCCATTAAATTACTTCCAAGCTTCACCATTAGATGGGTGTTTTATGACTCCATCTTCTATATCATATGAATGATACCATATCATGTGCTTTGATATCTTTGGAAACATAAATAATATTTGCAGTCTAAAAGTAATTAGAAAGTATCATAGTTTTTTTATATGCGATAAGTTTCTTTCCCCTACTCATATTAGGTTTATACCGAGCATGCCCACAAGTTTTGTACTCAATTAAATTTACATCTTCATTGTAGTATAACATGGAAAAACTAAGGCACATATAATTTTTTTTGGTATCCAGTTCAAAGGGTTTCATCATAGGTTTTTTAATATAAAAGTTTTCTTTTATCCTATTTCCTTCAGGCAAAATACCATTTTCCCATTCGATTATGCTATCATAATTAGCCTAACTTAAATCATAATCAAACTTGATAGAAAACACACATGAAATAGCCAATAATTGATTATGATTTGTGCATTCATTTCATAATGGTTCATCAAAATCTTTTAGAAGTTCAAAAAACCTAATTGCATCTACATTTGATTCTTGAATAACCATAATTTATTCCTATTGCATCCATTACTATACTTATGTATTGCTTACTATTATCATTTATTACATGGTCTTTATGTACAAATAAACACAAGTATTTCTCAACAAATTTTTATTTTTAAGAAAATGCATCATCATAATATCTAATTGGTAGAACTTTTTGTTTTTACATTTCACATGTGAATATCTAATTTTACCTCTACTAATATTCTTTAGATTTGAAAGTGTAAAATTAATAAAACCCTCATTTCTTTTATAATAATCTTCTCTATACAACCTTTGAGGTGAATCTCGATGCATCTAAAAATGATCATCCATTACTTAGAAAACTTATATAGAATAATGATAATAACATTTCTTAATAATATAACAATCAATTCAAAATTCAACTTTGGTAATTAAAAATGAATTCACAATCTAATAACCAATTATTATTTTTGTACAAAAATATAATGATGCATCAAAATATTAACTAAATAAATCCAATTAACAAGATTTAATTGGTACCCAACTAATTATTCAATCTAAATCAATATGATTTAATGGTTATCAATTCCACAAAAAATCAATTTTCCCAAAATTTTCAACACAATAATAAAATTGATAAAATGTGATTGTTACCCATTAAACAACCCATCATTTCATTCATTATAACACATCTAATTTACAAAATCAAATTCAAAATTAATTTTATCAAATTACAAACAAATTCAAATTTCTTTCAATTACAAACAAACTCTAACATAGAAATCAAACTCTATTTTTATATGAAAAGGTTATGAAACACTTAAATATACAAGCAAACTTCACTACAAATACCCTATCTCAAATTAATATATTATTTTAAAATATAAATGAATAGGTTTGCTTGCCCAGCGTAGAGAATATTTAGAAAAAAACGGTACCATGACAATGATGATGACACTACAAAGTGTTGGGTGGTTGAATTTGTGATGATGAAACCTAGATTCATGGGTAAATAGGTGAGAGGGGCTGTTGTTTTGATTTGCAATTAAAAAAAAGAAGAAGAAAAAGAATAGGGTTGACATCGGTTATAACACTTTTAAATTTACTACCAGAATTTTCTACAAAATATTGTGATGGAAAATACTATTAGTAAATTTATTGGGAAATGATGATATGTCATATTAACGACATAATCATTGATAATATTTTTTTAAATTATTTTATTATATTGATGATTCTATCATTAATTATTGAAAAATACATTTAAGTCACTAATTGCATTAGAAATGACCACTATAAATATTTTGTTGCTATTATAATTGAATATTATCGATAGAAAACATTATACGGGTAATTTTGTTATTATTTTACAATTTCTAATAATAAGATTTTATAAACTAGCTTAATATTAAGAATAAAAAAAGAAGAAAACAATTTAGAAGGGTAAGCACACATAATGTTTGATGGCCATAATTTTTTATCTAAGTATTTGATTGAAGCAAATCATATCAGTTCAAAAACCATTTAATGTCATTTTCAAAATCAAAATTCACTCTAAAACCTACTTAGAAGCATTTTTATGATTCAAATCTTCCAAATCATCCTAGACTCTTGTTATAGAAATTTAGCTTTTTTAATAATTATTTTCTTTAATTTTTAATTTTTATTTTATTTTATTTTCTTATTTAGCCTATGATTGACAAGATGAATTACTTAAAATCTTTTCCTTTTATTTCAATATTAATTTTAGATTCTATGTTATTTTTATTTTCTATTTACAACAAGCTATTGAACTCTTATTTTAAGATTTGGGACTCGATAGTCAATTTTTGAAATATTCACACTTGTGAGTTTATTCTTACAATTTATTATTGTGTTTTCTTTTTAGGATTTTTGTGTGAATAAACCTCGTTCCTTCGCTAATGCCACGTTGGGTCCATCATCTCGAATCATGTGACAAAAAGTGGGCCATTATAGAGAAATTATGAAAGACAAGATTTCATATGTGTATTTAGATTTTTATTATTTTTCTATTTGGGTCTCTCATCTTTAATTTTACTTATTTTAGGGCTCTTCTTGTTTCCTCAATATTTTATGGAAAAAACAATTATAAAAAGGATTTTTTTCATTTAATTTTGTTTTCAAGATGTAAGTGTTAGAGGCTTGGATGTTGGATTTCAATTTTCCTTTCCTTTTCTTTTTATTTTTCCATTTTTACTTTCCTTTTATATTTTATTTTTTGATTTTATATAATTTTGTTGTTAGAGCTCTTTTTTTCTTTTCCTTGTAATTTGAAAACATGAATTTCTCCGACGGCTGACTGAGAACGGAAGAAAAGTGCCTATCCTCGCGTTACAGTGTGTGTTTACTTCAGCACACTGCTGACTGAGAAATACGCGTAATCTCTAATTTCTTCTTCCCAAACAAAACCCTAACGACTGCTTCTTCATCCTTTCCTCTCAAATCCCTCCCTCTGTTTCTTCCTTCCCAATTCAGTAAGGACAATACTTTCTTTCTTCTTCGTCACAAATTGATCTACCCAGCGACCGAACCCCACCCAAATTAAGGCAACTAACTACATGATCATAAAAAAGAGAAGATTCCAAGCCACGGTTACGTTTCCCGATTATGAAAGCAAAGGGAAGTTGAAGATGAATCTAGGATTCTGTTATTTTCCTAAGAAGTTGGAGTCGAACCCAGAAAGTTTAGGAGAAGACGCTCATTTTATATCCCAAGAAAGGCGAACCTTTGGGGTGGCTGATGGTGTTGGTGGATGGGCTATGAAAGGAACTGATTCTGGGATTTTTGCAAGAGAACTTATGTCCAATTATCTCACTGCTCTTCGATCCTTGAAGCCTAAAGGGGATGTTAATCTCAAGAAAATATAGTTAAAAGCGCATTCCAAGACGGTTGCTTTAGGATCATCCACTGCCTGTGTTGTTACCCTTAAAAGAGACCGATTGTGTTATGCCAACGTGGGTGATAGCGGTTTCATCGTTTTCAGAGGGAAAAGGCTTGTTTACAGGTCACCGACACAGCACAGTTTTTTCAACTGCCCTTTTTCGTTGGGGAATTGGGTTCAGAAGGGTAAGCGCCAGGCTTCGGTTTTCCTTGGTGAATTTGATGTGGAGCAGGGGGATATTGTGGTTGCTGGCACTGATGGTTGTTCGATAATCTTTTCGGCTCCGAGATCGAGGAGACTCTTCAAGAAACTGAAGGAAGATCTTGTCTTCAGGATCTTGCCTGGACCATCGCAACTGTTGCGTCCATGAATTCAACCAGCCAGGATTATGACTCTCCCTTTGCAGTTGCTGCTGAGTCTGCAGGAATCGAGCACATTGGAGGCAAAGTTGATGACATTACTGTCATTGTTGCTGTAATCGAGTTGTACCCGCGCTAGTTTGCCAGACTAGAGTTAACCAGTTGTAGCAGTAATATTCCATATATCATTGTTTAATGTGTGTGTATATGTATATAACGCTTCGACTATAATTGAAATCAATTCCCAAACTATATAATTGATTATGAAGATCTTTTTTCTCTAATTGCAACTTGCAACTGCTCTCCTGTGGCACTCTGTTGTGGCTACTGATTTTATTTTACAGTGTTTGCCTTTCTACCCTTGAATGAATCTAGGACAATGCTCTGGTCTGGCCCCGGATCTTGAATCTACAGCCTTGCCCTAACTAGCTAGTTGTGATCTTGCAGGTGATTGCAAATTAGAATCTTTGCTTTTCTAAGACACGTAAAAGGTGGCGATGTGCAGAAATAGCTTGAAGCTGCAAGGGCTAACTTCAATTTCCTTCGCTGTGTGCGATGACAGGCAGCCTTTTGAGTGGGAGCTCCGTCTTCTTTCTAGGATAACTTCATATGGCAAAAAATGGTAGCATGCTCTCATATATCACCACAAATATTTTGCTTATCTTGATCTCTTAGCATGAACTAAATGGAAAAGGTGATAACAGAGAAAATTAAAAAGGTTTTTTTTTTTCCTAAAAAAATTTGCACTTGTGAATTATTTTTGTTTTGATTCAATGAAAGATTGTAGCTTTCATTTAAGATGTATGTTATAATTTTTTTTATTATTATTGAAAATAGAACAATAAAAGTGTCTCTTACATCAGATTAATACATTTCAAAGCATTTAAGATGTTAAAAATATTTAATATAGAGATTGAATTATTAACAAAACTTTAAAACGTGTAGATAATTTATTGTGCAAAATGCAAGTCCTTCACAAAACAAACACTATGCATGTACTATTCACGGTGTTTTTTCATTCATTTTCTACTTTCTTTTTGTTCTTGCTTTTGCCAATAGGTTAATTTATTAAGAAATTGTGAGATTAAAAGAAAAGGAATGAGAAAAACATTTGATGAAATGGGTGGTTTTTTCAAACTTTGAGAGCAATGTTTATTGAATTACTTATATTTTTCAAATTATAAAATATTTTGTTCCACCAATTTTAAAAATTTCAAAACAAAATTAATTTTATTTTAAAAATCTGGTTTGAGAGAGAAAAGAGAATCGGTATATTACACTAGTAAATAGAAAAATCAATAATGACATAGATTTTAGCCATTAAAATTGTCAATTATGGTGTTAATAAATCCCATTTGATTATAAATATTTTATTCAGATATATTTTTACCTTCAAAATATCTAAAAAAACCAAATATAAGCTCGTGAAGTTTTTTTATTTCTTCAAGTTAATTTCAGTTTTTAGTATATTTTTTAGGTTTTTTAAGACAATTAATGGGTTTATCAAGATATCTACATTGTTCTAGGTGTTTAAATTAAAAAAATATTAAAAATAAATTTTTATTTAAAAAACAATCAACTCTTTTTTCCCACCACTATAATGGCTAGAATATAAGGGGAAGCATGTACATGAGTACTTTGGTTTTTCAAGATATCTATAATATTTTAAATTAAAAAATATTAAAAATAAATTTTTACCTGAAAAGCCATGAACCCTTATTTATTACCATCATAGTGGCTAGAATAAAAGGAAAAACATATGCACGAGTCCTTTCCAATGGCTAGAATACAAGGAAAAACATATGCACGAGTCCTTTCCAAATAGGTTAGAAGTGTTGGCCATCTTAAAAAAAAAATTAATTAATTAATATCTTTTTTAATATGTGTTTTTTTAAAAGAATTTTTTAATATATATTTAAATTCATATCCTCTCTCTAATATTTTATTTTTTTATTTAGCTTTTTTAAATAACAGTTTTGTTTTTAGTTATTTTTTATGTACTTGATCTTTAAAGAGATTATTCAAATTTATTTAAAAATTATTTTCATATTTTATATAAATGAATTTTATTTTTAAAAATAAAAATTAATATTTATTTATAAATAATATTTTTAATATGTGTAACTTTCTGTAATATATGTTTTTTTATTTTATTCAATCAATTTTATGTATGTTTTTATTTTTATTATCATTTAATTAAATAAAAAAATAACTTTAATAAACAAATTCATTAAGTATAACCGAGTAAATTATTCATATTACGATGTTAAATATCTTGATCTATATTTTTCACTCAATTTTTCTAATTTTGTGAGTAAATTATTCATATTACTTATTCATATTACAATGTTAAATATCTTGATTTATATTTTTCACTCAATTTTTCTAATTTTGTCTTTAATTATCATCAATGACTTATTTTTTCATTTATTAAAATAGATGGCTCTCAATTTATTTAATTAAATACATGCGGAATCTTTTTTTTATATATATACTTATATAAAAACACACATAGAAAAAGACTACATGGTCAATTTTTTTTGTTGAAAAAAATATCTCAACAAAATGCACGTCAAATAGCTAATGTATCATCTATAATATAATTATTTTTAATTAAGTCCTTTCTAAATAAAAAAAATCAAGTCATGTAATATAATTTATAGTGATTTTTTTATTTAAATACTGAGTACCTTAAAAATTTCAAATGAACAATCTTCGAGTATATAAAAAATCTTATATATATTATTTTATTTTTATTTTTATTAATATTATTTTTTATTTAAATCCAGCTAATAAAAGATTGTGCTAATATTTAATCAGAATGAATTTTAAATAAATAAGTGTAATATAAAAATAACAAAACAATTCAAATTATATATAGGTTGGTGGAAACTAGGTGTTAATGTTTTAAGATTTGAGTAAAAAAATAAAAAATAAAATTAGGTGTTAATGTTTTAAGATTTGAGTAAAAAAATAAAAAATAAAATAAGATTATAAATAGATTGTTTGGTTTTTACCTGTAAAAACCAAATATATTCATAAAGTTTTTTAGTAAAAAAAAACAAAACAACTTGTGAATATAGGTTTTAATGATATTAAAATCATTGTTTTAAGTTTTATTTTATGTCCCTAGAATGTTTTGATTGAGTCTAGATATATTTTTTAGACTATCATTAAGAATAGAAATCACTTAAAGTTGAATTCATGAATATTAAAATTATAGATATTAATGGCTGAAATTTGGTCATATAAAATTTTTCTCTCCTCTCTTTCCTTTTTTTTTTAAAACTATTTTCTCTCTCATTTAACAACAATTAGGGATTGAATGTAAAATAAATGAAGTTTTATAAAAAAATAAAAAATTTAAAAGAACAATTATGAAATATGCAAAATAATAATCTTGAAAGATCAAATTGAAGTTTTCCATGCTTTTTGAATGGTGTAATTGGAAAAAAAAAAGACTATTTTTTCAATGTTAATTTTGGTCCCTAATGTTTTTTTGTTTTTATTTTAAGAATAAATTTAAATTCAATTTCATAAAATTGATGTTTAATTTAGTTCTAGAATATTCAATATCACATTGGATTTGGATGTGTAAGAGAATGTTAATCAAAACAGATTTCAAAACAAATGTCAATATAGCTATAATTAAACAAAAATCTGCTGGCCAAAGTAAAAATAAATAAACATTCAAGGACCTAGAAAGAAAAATATTAACTATGAACAGTAATATGAACATCGAAAGGTACTGCAATTGAAGTTTATTTTATAATTAAAATAATTCTTTTTCATTTCCCTTTTTTTTTTTAAAATCAATCCTCTTTCTCCACTCCTAGATTTTTGCCCTTCACAGGAGGACGAAGGGGGTTCAGCAAGAAAAAGGACCAATTTCCCTCCAATTCATTACAAAAGTCAACTTTTGACTTCATTAAATTCCCAGTCTAACCCCAAGGTAGTTGTTCTTTTGTCTTGACACGAAGCACTTGATTATTACCCACTTACTTTCATTTTCATTAAAAAAAAAAAGAAGAAGAAAAAGAAACCGAACCCACCACCGAACCAACCGTCAATTAACAACGGAACAGCCGCCACAGAACAACCGTCTCTGTCTCGCTGCTTGTAGTGAGAAAAACATACTAATAAAGTGTAATTTAGAGATAGAAAGTAACAAAATTCCAGCTTCTTTTATAGTGTCGTTGTTTGTTTAGAGAGAGAAACAGAAAGAGAGAAGGAGGGGTTTGGGCTTTTGAGGTTCCTTTTGATCAAGAAATAAAAATCATGGGTAGTCGTAATAATAATAATAATGTGATAAACAGAAAAGATTACATTTTGCTGAAAGATTTCAGAATGGAAATCGAAGTTGAAAACGAAAAAGATTTATCTCTCTCTTTCTGGGTTTATCTTATTGACTCCTCCACCACAACATTCCCTGCGACAATCATCAAACAGGTTTGGAAAACAGTGCCCTTTCTCTGTTTTTTTTTTTTTTGTTAGATTGTCATGCATTTAGTCATTCAACAGGGGTTTTAAGTTTATTTCTACTTCCAGCCTTTTATCCTATCACTTGAGGTGTAACCCATGTTTAAATTTTTCTTCTTTTGATGGGTTCGTGTATTTTTAGAGTGTTGTAAACATTTGCTTCAATTGAGTGGCATCCATATCTTGAATTTTTCTTTCCATTGGGATTGTGTTGTTGTCTTGATCAAGTACATTGCTAGTTTGTTGCTGGCTCCTTATTTTATATGGTTTAAATGTAGAAAGGTTAGTGCTCTCTATACGGTCATGAGCAGGAGTAGTGCCGTTCCTCATTAAATTTGACCAAGTTATCTGCTTGATATCTTTTATGGTTTCCGGGGTGTATAGCTACTTTCCAGGGGAAAAAAGTGGCATTACTACAGTTGATATTAATTTCTTTTATTTTTTTTTCCTTGAAGATTTTATAGGCTCACCTCTCATGTAAATTATGAAAGTTTTTCCAAATTCGCTAGCTCATTCCACCTTTTTTGTATAGCCCTGTAGTCCTATGGCATGAAAGTCTAATTACTAGATTTTAATAAGGATAATGAGCAGGAGAACTTTATCAGCTGTAGTAGAGTTAGTCAGCAAAATCAAGGAGCTGAATAATGTTTTTGACTGCTTAGATATTGATAATCATCTTTAATACTAAAGCCTGAAGGTGACCATTCTGCATACTCCATAGATCTTTGTTAACCAGTGATTTATATTCTGTAATGCGGTATACTGGTGTGTTTTGCTTGTTTGACAATTTCTTTTTCTTCCTTCAAAATGAATTGCTGAACTAAATACTTTTGTTCACAGGTTTACCCGGATATTACCAGCAATGCTCCTTTTCTTGTTCTGAATGACAAGATAATCACGCTTTTTCCACTTCTCCATGCACACAAAGAAACTACAAATTCTAGTAATTCTACATCAATGGAGATTAAACGTCCTCTGGAAAACTGGATTCATGTTGGATTTGAGGTATGCTTTAGAAGTCAAGCCACACAATTAGTCATTTATGAAATTTATAGTATGGAGGTTACTTTTCCATTATTGAGTTTTTTTATCTTGTTAATCTGGCTTTTTTTTTATATATATATATAATATTTTTCCACTTTCCCTTCTCCCTCTCATTCTCTCACCAGCTCTCTCTTCAGTTACAAAGGGCTAAAAGTCATTTTGCTAATTATAGGTTCTTACTGATATTTTTCGGCTTCACATTAATGGGGAGATTGTAAGCGAGCAGCCCCAGTCATCCTCCCTTGACAAAAACTGGAATTCCAATGGACTGAGGAAGATAGCATTAGTTGGTTCTTGTGCAGATGATGGCCTGCAGGGTTATGTTTACCATGCAGAAGTCTTGCCTTTAAGCTTGTCCATTAAGGATCACTACGTTAAGGTTTGTAAAAGACATTTTTTCTGGATTCTGTTATTCTCTTAAAACATGCCTATAAATTCACTGAATACTTGACAAATAAGCATATGCTATGGTAGGATCCACCTCTGTGGTTATCAATTGATCTCTCGTCCACCTCTGAAATTGATGAAGACAATGATGGCATCTGGAATATTGTTGGAGGCAAGGTTAGTAAAAATAGATAATTTTGATGTTATACTTTCTTAAGGAGTCATGTTACATCCCAAAACCATCTGGCAGGGATGTTCCACTAGGGCATGAGTGACTTGATTGTCACTTGTTCTTGGGTTTATCTTAAGGTTGCTGTTTCTTCTCTTTTATTCCTGCCAGCCATTTCGAATAGCTGCATGATAAGATCTATGAGATTAACTCATCTAACCATTTTCAGTCTTTTTGCGAATTGAAGAATAATAGTTGCCATCGTGAGTTAGCAAGATGCTGCACATGTCGACCTTTTGTGTGAGAAAATGATGCCTAGGCAGCTTATGCACAAGGGCTAGGTTTTGATGTTTGTATTTGCTAATCTTTAATAGGTGAAGAGGACATCTCTTTGCCCTTTGTTTTCTAATTTGGAAGGGAAGTGGAGGAAGTGAAAATTATAAAAATTAATGTGCTTCTCTTGTTTGGTCTTAAGGAAGGGAATAAGAAGAGAAATAGGTGGGAATATTTGTAATTTTATTTTATGCAGCTAGCAAGATTTCCTGCCAAGGGAGTCATAATTTTGAAGGGAAAATCTTTTGAAACAGGGTGTATTTATAAGCAGTGGATTATTAAAACTTCCCTTCCCTATCCTCCCACTTACATTTGCTTAATTTTAATTTATGGCTGTTGTGTGTAATGATTTTATCCTGTTAGAGGAAGAAATAGACTGCATAAAATTCCAAGGACTAGTTGGTGAAATGGGCCTAATGGTAGAATCGGGGAAAAATTGATGAGGTAGAAGACTGTAATGCAAAGCAATTGATGAGGTAGAAGACTGTAATGTAAAGCAAAAAAGTGTGACCTTTTCTGTCCAACTAACTTATATCCCTACCTATTAAACATCTTGAATGAAAAATGGTCTTGTGGAAGGAATTTAAATTATTTGTTCATCATTCATCACATACTACTCTTATCACTCCATACTGTATTGTAATGGGAAAGGAAATGAAAGAAAGGAGGATAAAGTATCCTCCATGTTAAAATAGTTGCTAATGCTTGTAACTTGTGATCTGGCTCAATGAATTAGGTGAAATCCTCAAATGATAATTTTTAATTAGATCTTTGGTGAGAGCAAAGATTTAGCAGCATTTGCACCTAGGGCCAGTTTCTATGATTTCTTTTGGGATTCAACTATTTTTTCTTTTTGTACACAAACAGGTTTCAGGTTTTATTGTGGTTAATTTAGAACCTTCTTTGTGTTTTGTATTCCCCTGCTATTTTTATGGTGAAATCTCTGCTCTGTAGTGCACCATATAAATTTGGTGGACATTTTCTGCTTCTCTTCCCTCAATTCTATTGCTTTATTGTTTTCCTGTGAGGCTTACTAAATATCAGATCAGAAAATGCATGGAAAACTTGAGATTTAGAGCATCAGAGGAAACCAAGAAAGCCACTCCATATCAGATTGACTGTTTAGATAAAAATTGATTTTTATATATCTCGACATTTTCTCTCCAAGCAGAGAGTATTAAAAAATTGAAAGAACTGCACAGCACCACAAGAGTTGTAATATCTCTCTCTCTCTCTCAAACTTATAAAATGGGTTGAATGAAATCCTCTAAAGATGTGGAGTGTGAACTAACAGACTGTTAACATTCCTACATTTAAGGTTAACATTGCTGAAGTTATGAACCAAGCAGCATTCTGAGCTTTTATTCTCATATTTGCTGTTTTGCAGGCTTCATGCCGGAGGATTTTTTCCTTGGATGTGGTTTTATTAAATGCAATGAGCCAGGCTATAAACAAGGAATTGGAGGTCTGCAATTGCATCATGAGTTTTCCAATAGTGCAATTTCTATAATTTTCTTGTATTTTTTTCATTACTTCTTGTACTAACATTTTATACATTACTTGCTTTAATAGATTGTTGCTTCACTGGTATATGCGGACAATGGGCTTCCTGTGGAGAAGACATTTGATGATGAAGATCCCCTTTTGACAAGCTGCGATGGGGTTGAATTTTCTAATTATGATAGACCAGGAAAACTATTGCATGGGCGTGCATCTTTGAAGCTCAAAATATCTCAGGTAGTTTGTCAGATGTTAATAAGTTTTCTGGTTACTTATCCAATTCTCTAAGTGTATGTACAAGTGTCCCTCTTCTATGCATTGACAAGATGAAGATTCTTATGGTGATTCTCACTTCTTTTTTTTCCTTTCTGTTTTGGCCCGAAAACAGATGTCTTCAGCATTCCATATGCATTTTTTCCCCTACAAGACTGTTTTTAAGTATAAAGAAGACTATCATATGTTTTTGGTTATCTGATAAAACTTTGCTTACCATATACCTCTAGTGGAAGTTGCTATGACAGGAACAATATTATGTGAAGCTAGCTTGCAGTCTCATGCAGTTGGAAGCTCTTTCTTGACCTTGAACATCCCATGAATTTGCTTTATAAATAAGCATACAATTATTCATTTTATGATTTTCCATTTGGTCATGTTATGTCCCAGACATCATATTTTTTAGAGAATCCACATGCTGCATATCGCAAAAGTTTGTGTTGGATGATCACAATTTGATGAACACTATATTACATTAGAGTCTTCTACATATAGCTGAAATAATCATCATTATTGTTCTTGAATTATAATGTAGATGCTTCCTTTGTTGGATTCATGTAAATGAGTTACACTAAGTCACTTGGTGTCTCTGATATATATATATACAAAATGTGAATATATCTTATTTAGGCTGACTTTCCTTCTTGGCACAATAGCTTGCTCTTTTTACCATTGTTACAAATATATTTCAAATGGAAACAATGTTGGTCTTGGGTCACCTCATGGTTCTTGCCTGTGCTCTAGTAGGCAATGCAATAAAGAGTGTGTTTGGGAACGTTGTACAAACCAATCATGTTCCTAAAAATTTTGATTTTTTTTGTGCTTAATTTTTTTTTTTTTTATGTTTTCAGATCGTTTTGATATACTGATATCAAAAATAATTTTTTTTTAAAAAAACTTTATTTTAATGCATTTTAAGCGAAAAACATTTTGAACCACGACCACTATCAAAATCCCAAAAGTCTAAGCATCAAAGCTTCGTTTGGTATGTGTCCATGTGTTGTAAGAATTATTCTCCTTGCGTTGCAATGAGAAGGATTACTCTTGGAACGGGATTCTGAGTTCACTAATTCACTACAGATTAAATATGTATGCAATTTAGCTTCTTGCTACCAATATTTATGGAATTTGCAAGTGATTCTGCTTTCTTTCTCGTGTCAGCTTTCATCCAAGTGTGATAATAGGCTTTTCCGTGTTAAATTAGAAATCCCAAAATTCATTGGGTATCATTTCCTGGAGGCATTTTCCCATCCAATCCGTTGCATCTCTCGAAGTCGTAATCCCCGGACATCTCTGACATGGAAAAGGCCAACCTCTGTTGCTGAGCCTTTCAACAAATCTCAATCATTTGGACTATATAATGGATCTATAGAATTGCAGCACAACTCTATCCATGAGATAAGACCTAGTCCATCATCAAAACGAATCAAACTAGGGCAACAAAAGACATCTACCATGGAGAAGCCAGATGTGGAATGCAACTCTGATGCTTGGATAACTACTCAGGTATAAAATGAGTACTTTTATTTCTAATTACCATTTTCATCGTCATCATCCTTGTGATTGTACTAGTATTAGTTTGAATAGTTGAACTACTGTAAGCATAAATATCCATGCAAAATCTAGGATATTTGGGAGGATCACCAGGTGTCATTTATTTTATTTTATATGGCTACTATATCATCAAAACTTTTCTACTATATTTTTTTTTCTAAGCTATCTTTTGGTTGTTACTCTTTTTTTTTTTTCTGTCTTTGATGTTACTCTTTTTTCTTTTTTCTTTTTCCTTTTTGTCCACGTGATTTACAGCAGATTGTTTAGTTCCTGTTATTTATTTTTGGCCCTGTTGACATGACCAAGACCAAAGTTGGTGCTTAATATTGTGTCTTTAAGTAAGAGAAGGACAGGAGATTTTTAAAAAATATGTTATAATTGTAAATGATATAAGCATACAGTCTATGGTTTATATTTATTTTTATTATCCAACTCTCAATTTAATGCCACAATCTATTGTTTGCTGGCGTGTGGTTCTGGATACAGAAATCTTATACCAAATGTGCAGCATGGGTATAGATAGTGTTTTTCTTACTTGGAATATTCTAGATACAGAAATCTTATACCAAATGTGCAGCATTGGTATAGATAGTGTTTTCTTACTTGGAATACATTTTCCATGCACTGTCCTTTCCTTGACATATCATTTAGTTTAACTGTGATGTTGGAGACTCTCATTTGGAAACCTGAGGTTGGAGTAGATATTTATTCTCGCAAATTTCATTATTATATTATCTTGTCATGAGTAACTGCACCATCATTTGGAATTTAGGTTGAGAATGCACCACGGATACCATTAGACAGGGGAGCAGAGAATGTTGAAGAAGCAGACAATTCACCATCTGTGTCAGACAGTATTGAAGAAAGGTTATCAGATATCAATATCACATCAAGCAGCAGCTATTCAATATCAGATGTGACCATTTTTAAATACTGCCTGGGAGGATTGACGGATAGGGCTCTTCTGCTGAAGGAGGTTGCCACCTCTGCCTCTGAAGAAGAGCTTTTTAGGCTTGCAGATGAGGTATCTCTATACTCAGGATGTTCACACCACAGGTAATGTAAGGATTTGGTTCATTCTGGATGCAATTTTGTTTGAGGATTCTGTGCCTGTTTAATTTTTAGAAGGTTAAAGTGATATATATATTATTTAAGTTCTTATACTCTTGAGAAATGATCAATCAACTACATTTGCTCTAGAATACCTTGATTAATTGATTTTTAAATGAATGGGAACTCAAATGGAAAAAAATGAAGTCTAGGAATAGAAATCAGACAAAATACAGGCACAAAGTTTGTGACCATCTATTAGTGCTCATCTAGCATAATGATTCTTTGCTAATGTTTCAATTACAGCATTTTGTTGATTTTGCTTACAAGCTATTCAGTTCACCTTTTCAGGTCAAACTTGTTGGATTACTTTGGCATGCATGTATGCTCGCTACATTATTTTTCCTCTCTTCTCCTATCATTTGCTACTTACAATAAAAATTCATGTTATCCTTGTGCACTAGATTGAAGCAAGAATGAGCATTACATGTGTTGCCTACAAATCTATGCACTTAACATAGTTTCCCCGTGCGAAATTAACGAGGGGAAGTGGGCCATTTTCATGTCTTTTTTATTCCTCGTCTGTTTGCAATTTTTATAGTTTAGAATAAGGATAGAAATATTGGAAGCTTTGTGGCGTGTAATTTGACTAACCAAGTGGTCATTCCCACCTGTTGCCACTCCATGCAAGAAGAATTTCTAAATCACACGAGCCCTATTGTCTAGTTTTAATACTCACAGTACCATCATTCTTGTTCAGACGACAGATAGTGATAGCAAAGAGGTTGATAGAGGAAGGAACCAAAGTTTGGAATTCAATCTCACAAAACAACCGCCTCATTCATTGGGAGAATGTGATTTTTGAGATTGAAGAGCAATTCATGAGGATTACTTGCTCCAGTACTAGATCCCTCACAGAAAAGGTTGCCTTTTCTTCTCCTTCATGTACTCATTGTGAACACACACGGACACCATGCTGCTACTTACATGTTGAGGTTGATATACTGGTGGCTTGAAAATAATATTACTAGTTTTGGATCATTGTTAGGAAGCAATGACATGGCCTCATGCATGTGGCACATATATTTTCAGATTCATTTGTGGGCTTCTTGTGTAGAGGCCACACAACAGGGGTTAATTTCATCCATCTCTTTAACCCCCATTTACCCATCTTAGAATCTGAATCTAAAACATCCAATTTGAAAGTCACTGGGTTCACCTGAAGTGAATAAAAATATAAACAAGACAGAAAATTGTGTGGATGAAAATAATTCATCGTAAGTTCTTACAATAAATTGTTTTTGCTTTACGTACCCATAAATGCAGTGATATTTTTTTAATATTAACTCTTAACATGCTCTCTTAAACATATCAAGCCCCTTTCCATATGAACTTGTAGCCAAGGTCTAGTTAAGTACATTTAAGCAGGTTGCTGCCCTACAGGACTTGGGGAAACTAATGGTAGTTTGTATCTTTCTGTTGATGCACTAATTGTTAAATCAGTAATCTTCAGAAGAAGCTTTTTTATGCTGAGCATCTTATAATGGTGCACAAGCATGAGTTGGCACAACTTGGAGACATATGAACGTAATAACTATTCAGAGTTAATAACTGTTTCAGGATTTTGAGCTCCTGAGGAGAATTGCTGGATGTCGGGAATATATGGCCCAAGAAAATTTTGAGAAGATATGGCGTTGGTTGTATCCTGTTGCCTTTACATTAGCAAGCGATCCAATAAATACAATATGGAATTCGACTTCGCCAAAGTGGATAGAAGGATTTATCACAAAGGAAGAAGCAGAACTGTCACTTCAGGGTCTGAGGGGCCTTCAAGAGCCTGGAACATTTGTTCTGCGGTTTCCCACTTCAAGGAGCTGGCCCCATCCTGATGCAGGTAGCTTAATTGTGACTTACGTTGGCAGTGATTACTCTGTTCACCACAGGTTGCTTTCCCTTGATTATATCTACAGGTTTGGACTTCCTTTCTTTCTTCTTTGTTCCTTTCTTCCCCTTTTTTTTAGATGTGAAATTATTGAATATATTTATCTATTTGATTATTGAATATCCAGATATTTATGTGTACATTGCATTTATATGTTTACATTTTGTGGGCATTGTTTTTGGTGGGGGAGATGAAGGATAGAAGAAAAGAAAGAACCCCTGTTTTTTTTACTGACTGAAGAAAGTGATTGCCTTTGTTGTGTCGTTACAGTTGTGAGGAAAGGGGGATGAATTTGAAATCACTGGAACATATGCTGTTGGCAGAGCCTGAGCTCTCTCGGTTAGGAAGGCAAGATATCTGTTTCTGATTTAATCCTTTTCTATGTTGGGGGTATTAAATAATGCTTGTTCTCTCCATTGAGGAGCATCATTTTTCCTTTCATCGACTAGTAATTAATAATTCATTACTTGAAATGCAGGATAGTAAGACACAGTCCATTAACTTGATTGAGGCTTAGAGGAATATCCCACTGCTTTCGCTTTTTGGTGATATTGAACCGTCATCTCTGTTTATTCTTATTCCTCTTCTTGGCTGCTGCTGCTTCCTTTTCTCTTTCCTTTCCTCTCATTCAATTTTTCGGCATCAGGGAATTCTGTTCTAGGTGTATTTCTACTCCTGGTCTAGTAATAGAAACTTGAGACTTCGAGTTGGAATGTCAATATTGGAACTCTCCCTTCCTTCAACTAGCAAAAACACCAAGTGGGATGCTTGTCTTTCACACGCCCATGCAGGCAAAAATGTGGTTCAGATAAGTGTTTGTCTTGGTTATCTGATGCAGTTTTTTTCATTCATAAACTATTCATGAGATGAGAGGAGGACCCTTTTCTAAATCCATTAATATTCTGTTGCCTCAACAATGAAGTAATGCTCAGATGGAAAAATATCAAAGAAATCTGGATATGTTAAATGGACCATCGCAGAAAGAAGAGGAAACCTTCCGGCAATTGGGATGAGAAAGAGATGCTTCACTGCTAATCTGGCAAGAAAATTTTGTGGGCTATATTTGAATTAGACTGTTGGATAACTTGAATTATTATTATTATTATTATTATTATTATTATTATTATTTTATAGAAAGCAAATTGAATTAGTCTGGTTCAAGTACTTGTGGTTTTCTCATTCTAAAATTGGAAAGATCTGCACAAACTGAATGGAGATACGCACATGACCAAGACACGCACAAGCTACTCGTGAAGCTAATGTCCTCCGGCATTGCTCTTGAGATTTTGTATTACGTAAACACCAATTTAGGCACCTCGTGAAAGAAAAAGATAACCAAAGAGTTGCTGCATCGATAGAAACAATGCACCTCTGACTTCTAATGGAAAGCTTCAAAAAGTAGATTATGCACAGAGGGTAGCTTTTGTCTTCATATATGTAAATCCCTGATGCGTCTCTTCTCTTTTAATATTTGAGCATAAGATCTCCAAGTGAGATGCTTGAACACTGGTTCAACGTTCTTGCTCAAACTAGAGATCATAGCAGTCATAAAACTCCTTTCCTTTTCGTGCCAGTCATGCCAAAAGAAATGTAACGTATCGTACCAGTAATTTTTGAGACATTACAATGATAAATCTTTTGATTTCAATTTTAAAGTTTTGAAGTCGGATTTAAAATTCAGTTATTTGCATAACTTTTCAACTAAAACAAAAACAAATAAAAAGGGAGAAAGAAATTTATTAAACAAATACCAACCAGTCAAGACAAGAACAGCCGTACACCACTGGAGCAGAGACCTGCAAGATTGCTGAGTAGAGGCAGAGCAACTCAACTGCTTGAAAGCTCACTTCACATGATTCATTCATTGCTTATAAGATGTGCTAAACATCACACAGCTGTACTCATCTCGTACGATCCACGAGAAGATGTTTCATATTGATTTTTTAAATTCCCAACTCCCATTTCAATGGAGGTGAAGACTTTATGTAAAACCCTGACTAAAAACTCATCAGGTTACAAAATCCAAAATACAACCCCGTGTGAAACTCTGATAAATTTATCAAATAATAAGCGATTTGGTGAAAATTTTGACCGAAAGATACTGTATTATAGAATAAAATAAATATTTTATATTATACAGAATAAACTACTATAAGGAGATATTGAGAGAGAGAGGGGGGCAGCTAGGGAAGAAGAAAATGAAGGAGAACCAAGTTAAGAGGGGGAGGAGGAAGAAGAAATTATCTAGAGCATCCTTGAAACCTTGCTCAAATTTGTGTGGTAAGGTAGTTCTTCCTATTTCCATCATGTTTCGAGTGAATGTGTTGGAGGAGATGAAAACCTCAAATGTGATGGATTAAGGTTCTTGTACCTGTTTGATTTTGGGAACCTAATGAAGCAAAAATGTTTAGTTAGCAAAGAAAGAACAAAAACTTAAAGAAATTAGCAAGGACATTTGAAGTACATCAAGAGAAAACCCAAACATTAGGGTCGACCACATTTGAACATGAAGGAGGGATAAAAATTTATTTGTAAATTTATATCACGAGTTTGAACAAGCAATTTCAAGGGAAGTAAATAGTTCAAATCTGAAACTTTTATTGTACTATGTGCTATTGTATTAGTATGCAAGAAGAACATGGTTTATGTTATATAACATGTTTAAAAATGATAAACTTAACTTGTAAGTTGTAACTATGGGATTAATGTGAGAATAGTGAAGTGATTGAAAAGAAGAGAAAAAAACGTTAAGGGTATAGATTGAAGTATAGTTATTAAACCTGGATAGATTTACTAGGTTGATTTAGAAATTGGATTAATTTGAATTTAAAAAAAAACTAGTGAGTGGAATGATTTGTTCAAACCTAATTGATTTGACAGATTAAAATATAAAATTTATTAATATATATATATTCTGTATTCTCAATATTTTTTTAATATAGAATAAATGTAGTTTTATTTAACTATATAGAGATGATGAAAATGATAGTTTTTAAAACTTAAAGTGTTTTTAAATATGTTTTTAAAATTTCAAAAACTTCACCTGTTTAATATAATATTTTTTTAATATATGATAAAAAATATTTTTAAATATGTTTTTAAATTTTATTATTTACAATATATATAATTTATACTTACATGTATTTTTTTAATTTTTTATATAATTTTTTAAAATTTTTTTGGGAAAATTCAGGAGTTCGGATAAACCCCAGATTGAATGTAATAACTATGCATTGAATAACAAAATAAGTATTCCCTTGACTTTTTATTTCTTTTGTAATCTCATCTTTTTTTTTCTTAATTTTTCTGTTCTTCATTTCCCTCTCTCTCTTCCTCCATGTTATTCCTTTTCTCTCTTATGTAATGCTGTCAAAATTTAAACTCAGTTATATCAGATAGCTGGAGCTTTGCACATGACAAATTACAAAGATTATTCGACCATGTCATGACACATGTAGTTTGCTTATATATTTGCTTGTATATATACAGTCAATATGGCTATTTTTTCTAGATTAATTTTTACAAGCTTACATCATTGACTATACGTGTGCTTAAAGGCATCATGCCACTTTTCTTTTCTTTTTTTTTCTTTTTTTTTTTTAATCTCAGGCTGTGATTTACAACAGAGCAGTACCACGTCTCATTGACTTGCAGCAGAGCACCATGCTCATATATTCTTCTATCATAAATAAATTGAATTGAGAGCCTCCAGGTAAGATTTATATGTCATACAAGTAGCGTATTGGTTCATTACGAAAGCATTTTGAGTATTTTCCGTGTATTTTATTGCCTTTCATTTCTTTTTTTATTTATTAATATTAATATTCAGATTAATTTGAGTATACTTTATTGATCTCAAATGCCCTATAAAATTAATGATCATATAAATTTTTAATAATTTTGAAATTTACAAAACTCAAATTAATAATTTCTAAATATTAAATTTAAAATTTAATTAATTGAATTACACCTCTCACAGTTATATTTTTTATATTTAACAATATTAGATGTTTATAAATTTAGTGATCGAGAATAAAAGTTTAACAAATTAATTAAGGGTAAATAGTACTTATAAAATCATTGAGAATTATCAAATCAAAAGGTTTAAGTTCTCGGATTATATATTTTTAATCTTAAATAACATAAGTTATACGAAAATTGATGGATTCATTAATTCATAATTTAATTACATCTTGTGTGTTAAATACATTTCAGGATCAACTCAACCTCGCAGGGAGTAGTTGACATTGTAGCTTGTCTTTTGGCTGTGTAATATAATGACATATGAATAGGCTAAGTTATAATGTAATAAAGGAGCAGAGGCATCTTGAGGCTGCTGGACCTTCAATCAGTATATTGATCATAATCCCCATTGTTATTAAGATTTATTTTTTTAATCATAATTAGGAACATATACAAGTTGGAAGGATTGTAATTTCTGAAAAAAATTTCAAGTTGAAAAGTTTTCTTCTGCATACAATACATAATATGATGGAATAAACTTTAGGTTTAAAGTGTGTTCGGTAAAATAATAATAATAATAAAATTCTATCTTTCTTTTTCTTTTTTAGTTTTTTTTTCAAATAAAAAATTACAAAGTGTGTTCATTTATTAAAAATGAAAATGAATTTTTCAACAACAAAAAAGAAGAAATATATCAAAATTACAACTATTTTCATAAAAAATCTAAATCTAAATTTATAATAATCATCTTAATATTTTGTATTTGTGATAATATACTTGTAGAATATTCATTTTACTTCATTCAAATTAAAAACTATCATGAAAAAGTTATATTGTTAACTTAAAAAAAAATATCTTTATATTAGATTCATAATAAGAACTAAATTTGTAACACTAACTAAATATGAAAATATAAAAAAAAAATATTATTACTAAATATGAAAATATAAAAAAAAAATAATATTAGTTTTTTATACTGTTAACAAATACTTGTATACAAAAGAAAAAATGGAATTATTAATTTTTTTCTTCATTTTAAAAACATGCATTGAAAAAGTATAGAGAAGTACATATTTTGAAAAATAAAAACTTGTTTTTATTTTTTTTAAATTGAAAAATATTATATTTAAACAACAAGTTTTTCCTTTTCTAATTTTTATTTTTTTTAAAAAAAACTAGAGTATTATTTTGTATTCAAATAACCCACTTAAATTTTGTCATATTTTATTACCTTTGTCTTCTATGTAAATTTAAGACAATAACTTATCAACTACTCTAAAAACAGTACACTTATTTTTCTTTTCTTTACTTTTTTTCAAAAGGCTAATATTATATTATAAATCATTTCAATCTCTTTTTTCCTCTCTTTACACCAACAAAGTCATAGTCAAACACTTGTTATTAATGTCTAGAAACACGATTCGATATTTTTTATAAAAAATATTTACTTAAATTTATTTTTATATTTTTAAATCATTTTAATATGTTGATGTCTAAAATAATTTTTAAAAATTAAAAAAATATTATTTTAATATATATTTTAATAAAAAATACTTTAAATTTTAGTCTAGCACTAGTAACCATGTCATGTGTGTCAAAAAATTTCAGTCCTCCCTCCCTGCCCCTTTCATCATTCTTTTCGTTCTTATCTCTTATTTCTCTCTGAAGAGGACACGGAGAAATCCACTTCAACTTCTGAGATTTTCAACATTTCCCTGTATATACGATCCTTCATTTTACTTGTTCTTTTAGGCTTTCTTCGTTTCTATTGTGCGTGCTTTTGTAGTTTTTTGGTTGGCTGATGCTATTTGTGAAGGAAAAGAGAGTTTTGTGATTGGAAGATTTGCATTGGACTTGAATAGCAGCATCTAGATCATGTTCTAGCTAGCTAGCTTTAGCTTCACATCATTGTTAGATATGGATTCATTCTTGTTCCGAGGAAGCAGAGTCACTAGCACTAGTAATGACTCCACTGATGATGGATCTTTTCTTTCATACCAGCTTGCTGCCTTTTGTTTGAAGATCTCCATTTCAAGCACAGTTGACATTTACCCTAACCCCCTGTTAGGCCCAAATGGCCGAAGCTCCGTGTATAGCATTCTACATCACAGTATGCTGCATTGCTTTTATTATATCGAAGATTATTATTTCAGGCGATGGAAAACAAAGCATATGATTTATGAAGAAGATGGCCTCTCAGGTACACTTACCACTACATGAACAGCTCTTGGCCTTCATTGTAATAGCTTGGAAATTAAGATAAAGTCAATGGGGATGTTCAAGTCTGCAATGATGCAATCCCTAATCTGATGTGCTCTTGAAAAAGACACTTGAATCGAGCAACAAGGACATCATAGGATCGGGGGAGCGTATGGGACAGTGTACAAGTCGATGCTAAACGAGTCTACTGCAGAAAGAGATCGAGGTTTCGAGAGAGAGCTGGAGGCCACGGGGGATATAAAGCATAGGAATATTCTCATTCTTCATGGATATTACACTTGTCCTCACTAAAATCTTCTCATTTATGATCTAATGCCTACCGAGAGGTTGGACACATTTCTGAATGGCAAGCGCATGACATACCTTCGAGTAACACAGCTAACCATTTTCTGCCTAAATTTTTTTTTCAGCATTGAAATTCTGATCTTCTTTGATTGTGCGCCTTTTCCAATGTTCATAGAAAGTTCTGTCAGGACTAGAGTTTTCATCTGAAGCACGCTAGATTTTAAAGCTATTCGATACTGAAGTGGATGATGATGCAGGGAGATCAGGAGACAACAAGCTATTGGATTGGCCATCAAGATATAAGATAACACTAGGTGCTGCAAGAGGAATATCATACCTGCATCTTGATTGCATCCCCCCACATAATTCACCGATCGAAACATGGAAGCTCGAGTTTCAGATCTTGGAGTGGCCACATCGATGGAACCTAATAAGACTCATGTTTCAACATTAGTAGTGGAAACTTCTGGATACTTAGCTCCTGGCATGTCAAAGCACCAGATAACTGTAAATTCTATCTCTTCCCTTGTAGGGATTTAATAATTAATATCTCCAGGTATGTTCTTCCTCAGAGTTCTTTGAAACAGGGAAACCGACCGTGAAAGTGGATGTATACAGCTTTGGGGTTGTCCTGCTCGAACGTCTACCTGGAATGAAGCCAACAGAAGATGAATTTTTCGAGGAAGAAACCAAGCTTGTAACATGGGTGAGTCTTCTGAATTTAACTAGCATTTCTAGACTCTCTTGTGGGTGAGGGAAGAAGATTATAGGAAATCCCAAAGTGCTTCTGTACAGAATGTTGTTCTGACTTCCATAATGCTTATTAAAAAATGTCATCTCAAACAAATTTAAATATTAATTAGCACGTGCAAGAAAATGGTCTATGAAAGCAATATTGCTTACAGTGAACTCATCTCAAGTGCTACAAATTCTGAACAATAAACTACATGAAGTTCCATGGCACAACCAGATATGCCAGTCAAGCTTTATGGGGATTCAGAACAGGCTGTTTAACTGGGAAAAGGGTGCCTCAACTACTAGTTTCCTCTAATATTAGTCTGAAGCCACCTGATATTACATATATTGATATGGTACCTCTTTGTTTGTTTCATGTTGAAACTTGAAACAGGTGAAGGCAGTTGTCGACCATAAAAGGGAAGAGTACGTCCTTGACAGTAGCTTAAAGTGCAGTCCCACTGAAGAGATTAATAAAGTATTCATTATAGCATTCCTGTGCCTTGAACCAGAGCCCTCCAAGAGACCTACCATGGATGAGATTGTCAAGATGCATGAGCAAGCTAAATCGAAGAGGGTTGTGGAAGACTACTAATATTTACTTACTGACTAATCCTTTTTCTAGCAAATTTGATGTTTACTTTATGTAGAATTAATTAATAGATTTTCATTAACAGACAATCTTGACATGCTTTATGTTGTTGAGCATTATGAGTACCAAGCCTAACATGAGCCAAAAACCTAAAACAAAATGAGTGGCATATTTCTCCATTGGAGAATAGGTGACTAGCCAAAAGGATGATATGGTTCATAAAAAGCTTACCAGCCCCTGCACTAGACTCACAGGACTATGTTTTATTATGATTTAAGCAAGAGGTACTACAATGAAAGAGGCCACATAAAGATGATGCTAATCTGCTAAGCATTTTAATGGAATGAAAAATTCTTCTATCAGAATATTCGGTGGAGATGTCAGATTCTCAACAGTCTAAGCTACAACTATAAGCAAGATTTTCCAGAGTCGCAAATAATCAAGAAAATCTAACATGGAGGCTGCAGAAATGAAAAATATGAACTTGAAGAAACTAAGATTCAAAAATTGAAGTAACATGAACTTCAAGAAACCAAGTCACCTTATTCACTTGAGTATAGTTGCAAGGCCATTAGCTGCCGAGTTTTTCAAGGATGGAGAAACTGGAGCATCTCCAAAAAATACGTCAAAAAGTGCAGAAGTAACATTTTCTGACTCAATTGTAGCATCTACACTAGAGGGAATCCCATCAGATGAGACACAAACCTGAAACAATCATAATATGGTCTTGTTAATATGCAGAGGAGAAAACCAAAAATACAAAAACAAATAGAAGAAAAATAAATGTAAAATCTTCTGTCACCAAAATTCTAAAAAAAGAATTACAAGTGTGTTCTTGTATGCATGTGCCAAAATCACACTTACTAGCATCTTGGAGGGATTCAGCCAAGTCAAAAATATCAAAGTTCCTTTCTTAAGACTTCGACCTTGGAAGATGCTTCGGAATGTGGACAGAGCAGACTCGTCAACTGGAGTGGCAGTTTTGATTCTTGGGGATATGGCGTCATCCAAGGCATCCCAGAAAGTTTTACCATCAATATCTCTCACCAGAACAATCTGTAATGATTTTTCCAAGGGAGCTGCAATTAAGGGATAATTTCAGTTATATTAGCAAAATTCATATGCTCTTCCTCTGCAGACCAGCACATATCTGATGAGATAAGTTACCTTGGAAAATCGAGCTAAACAAAGCTGAATTCTCTTGAATCTCACTGGCTGATTGTCCTTTCCAAGTGCTCAATGTACTTAAAATGGATGGATTGACATATAGCCCTGCAGCATATACCTTGACACCAATTATTGCAAAAACCTTCTCCCTGTATCCTGAATTCAATGAAGAACATAGTTACGGCATTAGAATGACAACTTAGACAGCAAAAGCCACAGTGAGACTTAAATGGACTTTGGGTTATCTAAAATTACAACAGACCCATTAACTTCTCTACTTGGAGTTTTGATTGCTGAAAACCATACCAAAAACATCGACCTTCAGACAATACCAGCAGCAGGAGATTCAAGTCAGTAGAACCATTAGTTTTCCAGTTATAGTTAGAGCACCACCTCAAATACACGCATTAATTCCTTAATCTAGAAAGACAGCTGTTTTCAAGTAAGTGCTCCTCCATTGTCATCGAAAAACAGAGGATCCTCCGCCTCTAAAGGGAGGCCTTTCCATTGAACTCTCCTAAATGATTACATTTGGAAGCAATTTTATAAAACACCTCTATTGTAACTTCCATCATAGTTACTGCTTGTTGTAGTAGGATTCAGTTTATTAACATGCGTTAACAATCAATTAATACACAATGTAAAATGAAAGATAATACAAACAACATATTTGAATATAATAACTCCTGCACATGTTTATCTGACACCTATGCTTTCTGTTAGAGATGAAGGTTCTTTAAATGAACTTGTTATGTTCCTCCACCCATTATGAGAGTAGGGAATTATTGAAATAATTTCCTTACAATAAGTGTGAAGTAGAAGGGGCAAAAAAGATGTTCTAGGATACTATAACAGTTGTGATCGATTCTATCTATCTTCCAAAACCCTTTATCCTACAAATTGTAAAAGGACACTACATTAAGGGATAATCATACCAGCTCTTACAGTTAGATGGCTGCAAACACTAAATGATTGTACAAAAGTTCGATTGATACATGGTTTCTAGTCTCTGCTGGAAATAAGTACTCACAACACTAAAGTAACTGACCAGTTCCAAGCAATGATAATGAGGTAGAGCAACCCGGTAAACTCAACGATCTCTGAAATTTCTCTTTGGTTGCTGTTTCCTCTGTGTATTCTGCACTCCCAACTGCAGAAATGGGTTAAGAGAGCAAAAGGTCTCATAATTTTGTGATGATTTCAAATTTAGAGAAAAAAATAACAAAGAAAGAAAGGAAAACAAGCAGCATGTTTATATTGTTTTTCTCTTAGACTTTCAACCTCTATTTAATGTATAGCTTTAGAATAGAAAGATAAGAAGTTAGAGTAACCCTCACATATTTCAATCTGATTCCATTTCCTTATCTGTTACTACTCTTTTCTCTTTTTCATTACAGTCTTAAATGAAACCGCATAGCAGATTCCATGGTGATATGTCTAATATTAAATATTCTTAAGAATAAAGACAACCTAAACAAAACACAAGTTTTCCAGTCAAAGGATGCCATGCATTTCTTCTTTTGGTCATTGTAACTGATACAATTTTTTTTTTTTTCTTGAATTAGCTAACTAGCCTCAAGATCTTGTATCCAAGATACAGCAGCCCCCACCCAGCCCCCAACACACAGACACGCATACTAAAAAGAATAGTTTTCACATATTTGTTTTTGACAAGCAACATTAATTCTAATTTAAGCATATTATCCCTTTGCTTTTCCCTTCCTGAAATTTTGATATGCTGCCGATGAGTTTCAGTTTTAAGAGGAAGACGATGTTTTCCTAGGTCTCAGGTGTCTAATCTAACATTTGAACAGGCACTACTCTGTCATCAACTTATACAAAGAGAACTTCATAAATCCTACTGTAATACCCTTGAACCTTCATCACCACAGTTATTAACGCACCCAACCCCAGATGTTCTCCCTAAAAAGGAAACCATCAACCATTTCCTTTTCCCACTTCCATTTAGATTTGGGTTCATATAACTACTTTCACCAATTAGATTCACAAAATGTTATTGTTTCGGCTTTTAATCAAGAGCAATTTCCTCAAGCTCAGCCTCTATGCCAATGATGCAGCAATTATTATTGAGCTGATATTTAATCACTAGCGAGATTTGGGGTAACAAACGAGCCCTTAAAGACTGATAGGGGAAATCATAAGAAATATATAACGACCTTGATGATATTCTTATGAAAATCCACTGAGACAAGAAATTAACAATGACATAAGTGAATCATGAATAGAAATTATAATCACATAGTCAAGAACAAAATATGGACTAATTCTTTGAAGGATTTCCAGACCTTAACCATCTCCAAGCCTCCAATGCCCTAGACTTGATCCCACATTGTTCCAAAGTTTTTTCCATAATATTTACCACAATTAGTTAAACAGGATTCCTATTTCTTAAACTTTGCCAGTTTTCACAAATATCTTTTAGAAATAAAAAAAAAAATCCCCACAAGAAAATAGCACTCCATATATATACAATTTCAATGAGAATATTCAAATAACCTTGAGATGATTCAAGCAGACCCCAATTGCACACAAAGTGAATCACTTCTTGTGAATTATGACCAAATATGCGAAATTGCAAAGAACTTTGGCATGCATGACAATACTATCAAACTCAATATGAATTGTCAAAGAAAAAGAACTGTGATAAATTAAAAGAAGAGCTGAGAAAGGTACCTGAAAAGGAGGAGGAGGAGGAGGAGGAGGCGGCTTTGAAAGAGAGATGGGTTGGAGTTGAGTTGTTGTTGAGGTGAGGGAATGTGGATAAGGGTGAGAAATCAGAGTGGGTTTTATAGAATGGTAACGAAACTGGATTGTTTGGAGATTTCAGTGGAAAATGATGTAAGATATTCCAGGCCTGAGTAGAACACATTGACATTGCCATGCTTCAGTAGAAAATACTATCAAGAACCAAAAAGTAAGTGTTCGAAGACTTGCAAGAAGAGATAAGGACGTTTGTTTTTATAAAATAATTTCCCGAAAATCATTTTTCCTGCATATTATTTAAAAAAAAATTTATTTTATTTAAAATAATTTATTTATTCTCTTTTAATTTTTTAATTTTTTTAATTTTATTTTTATCATTTATTTCATTTAAAATAATTTATAAAATTTTATTATCTTTCAATTTTTTATTTAATTTATTTTTTAATAAAAAAAATTTAAAATAAAATATTAATAATTTATTTTTTATATTATATAGTCAAACACTCAAAATTATTATTTTTATTTATTTTCTATAACATTATAAAACATCATAAAATAATGTATTTATAAAAAAATTATTTTTCATAAAAAATGATTTTCTAATAAAAATAGTTAATTACTAGTCGTGTAGACTAATTAGAATTAATTTAAATAAATAAAAATATTATAAAAAGTTAAAACAATATTATTTATATGATAAACAAAAACTTGTAGAGTTGTACCTTACTTTCCCTTCTGATTTTTTTTTAATTAGAGGAGCATGCACCCTCCATGTGTTGCGGGAACAGTAATGGTGAAATCCAACGGTCCACACTCCATCACGGCGTCACCTAAATAAAAATCTACACCTTGTTTACCATGAGTAGATTGTTCATCTCACGTATCATCTAGCTTGTAAAACTAGTTTGATTCTTTGTATTGTGCTGCGTTGCTGCATTCAACTTTTATTCCATGTGTTTTTTTTTTAATTTTTTTTAATTTAGATTTTTTTATATTTTATATATTATTTAATTGTTGTATTTTATTTTTATAATGTCTAGTAGAAAATATACATCTGGTTATGAAAAAGGAAAAAAAAAGAAGAAGAAAAAGAATTGATAGTTTGATTTAATCTTGAAAAGGTATTCTCGATAAATTTCTAATTAGTAATCAACAAAATAATTAGAGGAGAATGAAACTCTAGTAACCAAAAAACAATCCAATAACTGTAAAATTGAGGAATAATAAAATAATATTAATATAAATACTATTAACAGTAACAACCTAGAAAATAATGATGAGCTTAGAGTAAAAACAATAATTTAATGATTGAAGAAAATATAGGTGTTGAATGATGCTTCTAATTACAGTGTAAAAGATATTTGTTGTCTTGTTTTGTGTGTGGTGTCGTGAGAATTATTTTTTTATACAGGGATTGTTAGAAATAATGTGAATTGAAAAAATAAGAAATTTTTATTTTTTATTAGTAGAAAAAAATAAAAATTATCATCTAATATTTTATTATTAAAAACTCTAAGTGATTTTAGAGTTTTGATAAAAAACTAATTGTGTAAAAAAAATATATTAACATCTCTAATATACTTTAAGGTAAATTTTATTATTTATTTGTTTGATATAAACTAAGATAATGTTGTGTTTTCTAACTATTAATATCTTTAGGGTTTTAAAAAAACTTTTTAGGTAAAAAAATCTTTATCTTATCATATTAAAATCTAATTATTATAATGTAAATATAAAAATAAAATAAATGATCTTTAATTTATTAAAAGAAACAAAATAAATTTTCTTGGTTTTTTATTTAATATTAAAAATATATTTTATGTAAAAGTTCATAATTCTGTATATTAAAAAGGAAGAAAATAATTTTTTGATATTTTTTAAATGTTGGCCAAAATCCTTTAAATTTTTACAAATTTGTTTTAAAATCCATGCAATACATATATTTTTTTAAACATATCATAATATTTTAGATTTTTTTTAAATGCTTAAATAAATTTAGAATTTTAATCATAAAAAAAATTTTAAACATGCCACATTAGTTTTGAGAAAGAGAGCTATTGTGTTTTTCAATTTGGAGAGAGTTTCATCTTTTGATGTGTGATATATTTAATTTTTGTATTATTGAAACATGATAATTATTTTTTTATTTAAAAATAATAATATTTAATAAATATTAAGCTTCAGAAGCAGAAGAAGATAAAAATATATTACTAAACCATCATTTTTTTAAATGGTGTTATTCTATCAAAAGATTTGGATTACTGTGCTATTTTTTTAATAAAAAGAATCTCTTTTTTCCTCCTATTACTTCACCTCAACTAAGGTCTAACAATGCCTAATCTCTCATAAGTTTCAGTGTACTTCAGGTACTGCTGTTGAAGTCACTGCTTCCTTTTCACTTTCTACATATGCCTGTTTCCTTTATTGAGAGCACAATCTGGCTGAATTTCTCGAGTCTTTTTCTTGAGTACAGTATATTTTAGTTGGTTTCTTCTAAAATCTGTGTTGGGTTTATCATGATTACTACAATAAATGGAAAATGGTCATATTTTGGGATTTCTTCTCTGTTCATAATTTTGCAGGTGGAAGTTCTTCCATGGATAATGAACAGGTAGCAACAATCAACTTCTCTTTGCACACAAACATCCGATGGAAAGTAAACGAATCCAACTTAAATTGGGTAAATTTTTGCTTGTACATTGTCCTAATTCCATGAAATTTGCTTTGACAATAATATTGCAGAAAACTTTACTAGCGAATATAATTTACGCATGCTCTTACGTGGATTGCCAGATTCTACAAAAGGGTTGCCCCTTTGCTTTTCCCTAGATAGTCTCATAAGCCATGCATCAATAGCGATGAATCTGTACTACCAATGTAAGGGAAGGAACCACTGGGATTGTGATTTCAGGGACTTCCAGCCTCATTGCCAAGACTGATCCAAGTAAGGACTACTACATGTATGATGCAATGCGTTATCCTTCTGGCATCAATGAAGAAATTTTCATGTCATGATTACGACAATTTTGTGTCAATTTGCAGGTTATAGCAACTGCATCTATGCCTAAGCGTTGGTAGCAACTGCATCTATGCCTAAGCCTTGGTCCATAAACTATGATAGAAGTGCGCGAGGGTGTGGGAATTCGATACAAAGAAGCAACCAGAAAGTGTTGTTTGACTCAGGATCAGAACTCAGAAGAACCACCAGGTTAGGTCCTCCTATGCATCGGGGCCTATTAAATCTTTTCATAGACTTTGAAATTTGAATAGAACCATCTAATTCGTAATCCGAAACTAACTACTTTTGTGAAGACAAGTTAGAGGCCTTGATGTGCCTTGAAAAAAATTCAGCTTAAGATTAAGAAAAAACTAAAACTGCTTAGTATTTTACCGTAGATTGAAACAGTGAGTTTTATTTCTTATTTTTATGTTCTTCAAGTATTTTTTGTAAAATTTTTGGTTATTTATTTTTTTTTCATTTTATTCTTAGATATTATGTTTAATGATATTTGAAAAAAAAATATTTGTTTCAATTAACTTGGGATTTTTTGTGTGATCTCTATTGATTCACAATTTGGTAGAATAAAGTTTGATTTTATTGTTTAAAAATAATTGAATATTTAGAGACCAAATCGAGCTCTCAAAGACAAAAGCAGGTTTTATATATCATATATATACATATATATTTTAACTGAACAACCATTCATAATTGAATACTTAGGGTTTTAAAAATTAGGTGATTAAATTTTTTTTTTCTTTCTAGGTTTTGGTCCTTTAGTTTTAGTATTTTTAATTTTGATTTAAAAATTTATTTTATTCATATTTTAATCTCTAAATTTAAAAAATAAAAAAAAATTATTAGAAAATAAGAAAAGAAAAAAAAAAGAATGGTTATTCAGTGATCAAAATAGTAGTTTTTGGTGCTCATGGAGAAATTTTTTTAATATATTTTTAAATAAAAAATATTTTAAAAAACAATCCAACCACGCTCTTTTTGTTTTTAAAATCTAAATTTTGAATAAGACTCCACTTGTTTTATTTAGGGTGTGTTGTAGAAATTGATTTTCAAAGTAATCTTGATTTTGGAAGGGCTACACTTCGTTTGGTGGCTTGTGGCTGCTCCTCCATTGATTCAATAATATGTATTCGGTGAGGAATTATGCAAAGTCAGTTTCTAAGAGTTGTAACAAAGATTATGGTTCCAGGAGAATGGTTTGTTGCCGGCGAGATATTGCTAGGTGTCGAGTTTCTTCAATAAAAACCCCTGAGACTTTGCTTGCTGGTGCTTTTTTTTTTTTAATGGCTGAAGCTCTCCTTATTTTTCTTTTTTCTTTTTAAAAAAAGATTTGGATTCTATGTTTTGCTACCTGTTTTTGATATTCATGTTTTTTCCTTGTATTTGTAGTAGTTGTATTTGCCTTTCGTATTTATGTTTAAAATTGCCTATTAGGATATCTTAAGAGTATTAGTTTCGTTTCTTATTGATACTGAATGTATCTGTATTCGACGGAACAATCTGAATTTGTTGGATTACTGTTTAGTGTCTGTATCCAACAGGAATATCAATCAGTGACTTGTCTTACTGATACTGATCGAATCTGCTTTAGAGTAGCACAGGCCGTTGCCATTCGTTAACCACTTCTTTGTTGACCACAGTTTAGTGCTTTCCTAATTCATTATGATTCTGGTGATTCCATATACTTAACGTAGCATTTAACTGCTTGGTCTCCATCAATAAAGCACCTGCCATTGATGTAATATGTTGTGATGCAAATGTTGGTATTTTTGTTCATTTTTGGCTTGATACAGGGGTTGCTGAAGGTCCCACAGTACTTCTGAATTTGAAGAAAGAGTCGAGAGAACCAGTTTCATTAATAAATTTATTTGAAGTGGTTGCTGCTGATCTTCAGACTCTTAAACAAAATCTCTGGTCAGTGGGTGCCCTTTTTAGATATTTGTTGTTGAGCAGTTAATACATGTTAGATATTGTGTAGTTAGACATATGTTAGGACGTAGCTATTGCATGCTATTGAGTTCTTCCATGCCAATAATGATAGATGTTGAATTTTCATGTCGTGCTTTATGTATGTTGATGTCGTTTTATGATTTGTTGATTCTTGGAATACAAATGTGGTTTTACTTCAAAATGCCATCTTGAATTGTTGTGTTAGTCTGTGGCCGTGGTAATATCCTTGTATGTAATTTATTTTGCTGGGAATTGGCTCTTCTTCCTCAGTCTCTTCCTCAAGAATTCGGTTCCTGGCTCAAGTGCATGCTCATTAATCTTCATTCCATAGAAAGATGCATTATGATTTATCTGAATGTTAGGATGATGCTTAATCAGTGAATATAGTCAATGTTTGCTTTTAGTAGAATGAGCTTCCATGAGATTAATTTTTGTATTTTAGAAAATATTTTTTAGGGCACCTATGTCGTTGTAGATCAATGAAGAATGAACTTTTACCAATATATTAACTAGTGGTTATCTGACAGACCACTACAAATGTTCTGAGTTGATATAAGTTGGCATAGCAGTAGTGTGTAAAAATTTAAATTCAGCACCGAATCTGTAATTTAGTACAAGTAATCAAGGTTATTTTGGCTCAAGATGAGTTCACAAAAGAGGGCCACCACATAAGAACTTTTACCTGCTTCCATGTTCTACATGTCTGTTTTCTATTATCTGTTACCCTTTATATTGACGAGTCATGTGCCTTTTTGCACTGGATCAGAATAGTTTTTTCTTGTTCTTTATATCCAGCCTTTTATGTTTCTGATGAAGATGCTCTGGTAGATTGTTGCTGCAGAAAATACGGTTTTAATGTATACAGCTGAGCAGATATTTGGTGCTGGTGGGAAGAGAATGCAACCAACTCTGGTCTTTCTAGTGTCAAGAGCCACGGCAGAAGTAGTCAGGTTGAAGTAAGTTTTATCCAGTATTTTAAGGGCTTCGAATGGTGCTGAATGGAATAGAAAAATTATATTGCATTCCTGCTTTGCAGCGAACATACAACTGAACA
>NW_011500387.1:94134-100018 GCF_000495115.2 Populus euphratica
ATTCCTGCTTTGCAGGGAACATACAACTGAACATCAGCATTTAGCGGATATTATTGAGATGATCCACACTGCAAGTTTAATACATGATGATGTATTGTATGAAATTGACATGTGAAGAGGTAGGATTTTGAATTTCACATCAACGCAACTTGAAAAATCTCATTAATTTCACTGCACCATTCACCAACATATGCTTATTGAATAAACCCAAGCTATTTTAAAACTTACAGTGTACAAGGATCTAATGTTAGTCACCAATGCCTGCTTACAGTTTGCATGCTCTATACTTCATATTTGTAAAGTGCTGAGGTCGTTGTAGCTGTGGAATGGTAACAGACAACAACTTCTATTTGGTTATTGTAATATGCTTATAGATATTCTTGTACAGCATGCTTATGGAAAGAATACTCAATCTGGTTATCAGCATTATAATCTGTATTGGATAAGGTCTTGTGTCTTACGACAACTAAAAGATCAGTTTATAGAACGTATATCATGGTTGTGCTCCCTAAATTAGCTTCATTTGGAGAATTTCTAAATGAGTATTTCTAGACATATGCAAAGATTTAAATATAAAAGTTTCAAGAAATGTATCCAAGGATGATTAGTTTTAATTCCATTTGCCCTGTTTAGAGTTTTGCAGAACCAATCCAAGGCTGAAAAGAGAAGGGTTCTAATAGATGGATGTCCAACAGGCTTGCATGTTAGTCAACCTAGCTGTGAGATGAAAATTATGATTATTGTGAAGCCAACTTTGATTATTTGGACTTGTTCATTGCCCTAGAATCCTATTTCCCTTTAGAACAGCAACTGAATTTATCTATTATTCTTCCAAGCAGGGATTGTGAAGAAATCTTTGGTTGAATGGGCTTGTGCACTGTATTAATGAAATATGTATCCTTTCTTTCTTAAAAGCCTATAAACTTGTGGGAATCTGAAGAGAGACATCACTTTATCAGAGAGTATGTCATAGATGAGTGAGATCTTAAGCCATACATCACTACTTATCAGTCAGTATGTCATAGATGAGTGGTAGCTGAAGCTTTCTTTCAATGTAAATCACTATGCTAGAGCCCATTGACTGGAGATGGGCTTGAATGTGCACATCCAAAGTGATGAAATACACTACTTTCACTGTTAAAATAATTGCTCCCTAAGCAGAGATAAAAACTGAAGGAAATATACTAATAAGTAATCACTGGTACTGACTGTGCCATCATCGGATCTCATACTTATCACATCAAGTAGAGTAGCAAAACTGAAATATCTATTACACACTTTATTGCATTTTTTTGTTATTTCTAATTTAATTTCAGGCCTACTGCAAGGCCTTCTTTGACTTTCAGTTCACTGCTGCTAATTTGCAGGGAAGGAAACTGTTCATCAGCACTATGTACAAGGGTAGCAGTACTGGGTGGGGAGTTTATGTTTGCGCAATCATCATGGTACCTAGCAAATCTTGAAAATATTGAAGTCAGTAAGCTTATCAGCTCGGCAAGTCTGCAACTCCATTCTTTATATCCGAGTATATATAGTCCAGTGTCTGATATTACCTTGGAGTTTTTGCACTATGCTATATATTATGTAATTTTAATGTAAATGAAGTTGATTTACAATTATACTCGCTGAATGGCAGGTTATTAAGGATTTTGCAAGTGGTGAAATAGAGCAGGAATCTAGCTTGTTCGACTGTGATCTTGAGCTTACTACAAGACAGCCTCCTTAATTGCTGCTAGTACCGAAGGAGCTGCTGTTCTTAGTGGGGTGGACAGTAATGTATGCGTGCTGATGTACGAATATGGTAAGAATCTTGGTCTATCCATCCAAGTTGTGGATGACATATTAGATTTTACACAGTCAGCAGAGCTGCCGGGGAAGCCATCTGGCAAAGGGAAACCTGACTGCTCCAGTAATATTTGATCTAGAGCAATCACCAAAACTAAGAGAAATAATCGAGACCGAGTTCCGCGAGAGTGGTTCTCTTGATGAAGCTATTGAGTTGGTTATGGACTGTGGTGGCATTGAAAGGGCACCGGAAATGGCAAAAGAGAGAGCTGATCTTGCAATTCAGAATGTCAGATGTCTTCCTCGGGGATCCTGTCAATCAGCTCTCGAGGAAATGGTGCTGTGCAATCTCGAACGGGTTCATTAGCACAGTACATCTTGGTGTACAAGTTATTCGTTGATCAAAAAACAATAATTTGCATCAAGTGCGGAGCCATATAGCGAAAAATACTAAACAACAAGCCTCTATGTGCCAGGATTATTTTCTGCATTTGATTCATCACTTGGCAAAGGCCTATAATAATAATAATAATAATAATAATAATAAAAAGTGCATCATAAGCCATACCTTGAAGAAACCATAAGTCACATCCTTTTTCTGATTAGTTTAACTAAGCCGGTCATTTAGTAAGCGAGCCAAATAAATATAAAAATTGTACTGTTTTTTACATATAAACATATAAACTGATATAATAATTACTTTAGTTTTAGTAACATATATTTTTTTACACTAGCTATCTAACCCTAAACTCTTGGTAGGAGAGAGAGAGAGAAAATAACTAACCCTAAACTCTTGGTAGGAGAGAGAGAGAGAGAAAATAGCTAACCCTAAACTCTTGGTAGGGGAGAGAGAGAGAGAGAATAGCTAACCCTAAATTATAGAGAGAAAATAATACTAGTTATCATATGCCATTACAAGTAATATTATAAATATTATATGAAATAGAACAAAATAGCATATTCAAGGAGGAGACGGTAAAATATCAGGTTTAACTATTATTCACGTTTAAATAATGTGGATATTATCAACACATCAATAAATTTTCATGTTAAAAAATTAAAAATTCAACATGAAAATACTAAAATGTTCTCATAATTATAGTAATTATAAAAAAAATCATGTGAAAATATAAAAATATCACTAAATACAAATCTTATTTTTTTTGTTATCTAGAGCCAAAAATATACTTTTACTACATACATATGAATAATGGAAAAAAAAAAAACTATCCAATAGCCCAACAATAAGGTTAAAAAATATTTTTACTATCTAAAAATTTATAAGAAATAAAAAAAAAACATTTGATCAACAACTTTAACAAAATGTTTTATTGACTCTAAAAGTAAAAAAAATCTTTTTACGATGAAAAAGAAAAAATCTACACTCCAAATAATCTTTTAATAATCAATGGGTAATAATAGAAATAAATCAAAACACTCTACCCGTAAGACTTTTTTTTTTTCCACTCAAGCAAATATGTAATTTTATTATAGTAATCTACTATGATTACAGCAAACCAACCCACGGTACTATAATGTTGTGATTAATATGACAAATATGTCATAGGACATGATAAAACAATTTGCACATAATATTATATACTAGAGGCTTTGTTTTTGGTTTGGTTTGTTGGGAGATCCAACCTTCTGGATACCCTGTGATAACTCTTACCCATCACATACAAACTTTTTAGAGTTTACGTAATATCATTGGAGCACCGTGCTGTGGCTGAAGTGTTATGACTGTGCGAGGAGCATGAATATACGACGGAGAGAGCTCAAAAGAGCAGCGCTGTAAAATCATTGCCAAAGCCATTTTTGCTTCAATCATAGCAAAGTTTTGTCCAACGCATATTCGAGGACCCCATCCAAATGGAAGGAATGAGACTTGACTCTTTGTTGCCTTTGAAACACCCTCAGCAAACCTCTCTGGTTTGAACTCAGAGGCATCATCACCCCATAGTTCACGATCTTGGTGAAGGAGGATTGTTGGCACCGAGATCTGTACTCCGGCAGGCACTAGCAAGTTTCCAAGCTTTATTTCTTCATGAACATCTCGATTAAGCATAATTACAGGCGGGTATAACCTCAGAACTTCATACAAAATCATGGTAACCTGTAACATGCATCATAAGAGAGAACGATACTACATGATAAGAATCCATTAAAAAGGTGACATGCGATCCACTTTGATAAAATAAAATATCGCATATATAGAGATCATTTGCACGCCATATCAACTTACTAAATTGAGAATCTTTATGTTGATCCAAGAACCAGTAAATCACATTCTTAATGTATATAGATGTCACCTCCTAGCTTGCTTGCGTACTCATCTGTTGGTTGTTTTTTCCTTGTCATTTTGGTCGCTTAATAATTCAACGAAAGAAAACATGAACGTTTTTTTCTGCTATCTTACTTTTTCTTCAAAGGATACCTATATAGGCTTGCATTTTAAATGCAAGAATGCTCCGTGTTCTTAACAATAATAAGACAATGTTGATGTAGAAGAAATGCTCTGTGTTCTTAACAGTAATAAGACAATGTTGATGTAGAAGAATTCAGTTGCAAATGCAGAGAAATACTCACAACTTTAAGGTGATTTAGCCCATCGAAATCTGGTTTTTTGTTACCAAAGACTTGCACAACCTCTTCTCTTGCGCGTGCTTGCCAATTCGGATACTGAGCCAATAAAACCATGGTCCAGGTAAGAAGAACTGAGGTTGTTTCTTGTCCAGCGAAGTAGAATATTTTACATTCGTCAATCACATCTTCAATGCTCATTCCGGCGCTCTTGCTATTCCCATGCTCTTGTATTTCTCTAAAATTGGATTCTAGAAGTAAATCCAACAAGTCATTCTTTGCATCTTCACCAGCACTCATTGCTTTCTCTCTTTTGTTGATGAGAGCATTAAGAGAAGCTTTTATTTCTTTGTCAATAGCTTTTAGCCTTCTATTAGATGGGATCGGCAGAAACCTACATGCAATCCATGAACGTGTTGTCAAGAGATTTGGATTTGTTCTTCATCGGAAGAAACCTACATGCAATCCATGAACATGTTGTCAAGAGATTTGGATTTGTTCTTCTTCTTACTTATAAGATATATCTCATTGAACAAGGACTAACTTGAGGGAACTCAATTGTAATGTCCAGCAAAAACAGAATGAAGAGTTACCTGTACCCTGGTATGACAACTGCTTTGATTATAACATTAACTGTAAGATCCGTAAGTTCCTTGAGGAGATCAAATATTCTTTTTCCTTCTTCGTAATTACTTCCAAACGACGTTCGAGAAATAGCATCACATGCTAAACCTTGAAGATCAGGCCAGACATCCAATTCACATGACCCCTCGTCTACAGAGACCAGCTTCTCCCACTTGTTAATCATCCCACTACAACTTTCGCAAAACGCAGGTATCATAAGCTGTAACAAGCAAACAGAACATATCATCATCGAATGTTTTCTATTACAGCTATATGAGAGCACAACATGCATGCTACTCATTCAAGGCAATCGAATAGCATGGATGCTTATAGGCAAATAAGTTGAGACTATCATGATCACCTTTAGTTTCTCTTGATGGAATGCTGGGTTGATTATCTTTCTATGTTTTGCCCATTTTTCACCCTCGTGACTTGCAAGTCCACATGCTAGAGGTTTCAACAGCGGGTGCGAGGGCTTCTGATATTCATTTATCTTCATGAATACGTCCCTTATCTGATCAGGGTTCATGATGTTCACTCTTGGTTTAGGCCCAACCCACATAAATGAATTCTTACCTGCATCGTCAGAAGAAGCATATTTATTACTCAAATATATATATTTCGAGGGTTCATGATGATAACAGAGTTTTACTGACAAAAGGTGAACAAAAGTTCAACAAAAACAAAATTCATCATGATCAACTGGTTTTAATTTCTCAATCATTGGCGCCTTTTAGAAACAAAAGGAATTTCTTAATAAATCGGAGAAGTATTTAACTAGGAAGAAAAATCATCGTTTCTACGAGTGAGATAATATAGGGTTGCGTATTGAATACCATAATCCTTGACCAGTTGATGGAGGAAGGGCACGACACGAGGTAGAAGAGCGTCT
>NW_011500387.1:100071-158778 GCF_000495115.2 Populus euphratica
AGCGTCTGATAAACCAAGGGGTTTGGTCCTTGCTTCTTTCAACATATCTGAATTTTCTTTCCAGTCTCCAAACAAAAGCCTGTAAGGCTTGCCTGCAAAACCTTGTTGTCTCAAGCACCTCTCGACCTTCTTCGGCCGAAACCAAACCCAGTTCAAAACTCTCCATGCCCATCTTAGCACTGCAACATAAACAATGGAGACTAGAATTGAAGTGACTGTTACTGTCATTTTTACACGAAGAAATAAATCCAGAAATGGATAAGAGAGCGAGATAAGGCGAGGACTTTGCGCAGAGACCATATGCGCAGAGACCAATTAAATATTATCGCCTTCAAACATTTCTTTCCAAGAAAGTTCCAAAGATTCTAGATGGGGGCGTGCTATTTTTTTTTTATTTTTATTGTTTGTGTGGCAGAAAAGCCAATTGTGAATGGCCATCTCCATTCTTGTTTGCTAGTGCTTGGCACTTTCATGTTTTTGGATTCACATAAAATATTTTCTTTAAATTAAAAATATGCGAAGTAATTTAAAAAAACGAAGTCCAAATTTAAAAAAGGTCTCAGAGAGCCACATCATGACTACACCATCGATGCCATGGAAGAGAGCTGCTACAGAGGCAATTCCAGTCAAGGACATCCATGAACATAGCTTAAAGAAAGCTGCCCACGCCGCCTAAACATGACAGATTTCCTTTCACCTTGGCGTTTGCATTGTACACATTTTTTATTTTTTTTATAATTCTTTTAATATTTTTGATTTAGTCTCTAAATCTCTTACAGCTCTTCGTGTGGTTCCAAATTTGATCACACGCGGGTCAAATAAAGACCCAACCTGGAAGGAAATAAAGGAAGAGAAATGAATGAGACAAATAGTCAAACCAAATTAATTAATTGTGGTCATGTAATGACTCTGCCAGCGCATATGCTTACGTGTTACCTAGGTTGATCAAGGCTGATGTAATATGAAATTGCCTTTTCATTTCTCCTCGTAAAGTTTTTTTTTCTAATAATTTTCTCATATGACAATTCATTGTTTCTTGTTTAAACTTGATTGGATTGGGCAAAGGTTAAAACAACGACGACTCAAAGTTGCTTTTGGAGTCAGATCAAGTTTTAAACGTTACAACTGATCATTTTTGGGACTAGTTGGTCAAATGAAGCTTGTCTAAGCCAACTTCAACATGGTTGAGTTTGAAAACCAGTCCATCAAATGGACCACGACATGGGATGACTCTAGATAAAAAAAAAAAAAAAACTATGTTAATAAGTTATTTATTTTGATTTAATTTTTTTATTTATAAAAAATATGATAAAAAATTAAATATTATCACACCTGATATCTAATAAACTCATAAAAACATATTTAGTTTGAAAATGTACTAAAAATAGAAAATGAAGTTGTCATATTATATTATAGTCAACATGTTAGAATTTTATCCTTATGTTAAAATCTGTATTTTTATATACGTAAATCCCTATTAGAATTTTTTCGAGTTAATAAAATGTTAAAATTTAACTTGGAGATAAAATAGGTTAAATTAAATTAAAAAATAATTAGATCAAAGGATGAAATTAAACTAAATGAAAAGATAATGCAGCACTAATTTCTCAAAAAAAAAATTAATAAAAATAAAATAAAATATTTAAGACAAGGTGAGGTCAATGTGTGAATAATAGAAATATATAAAAACCCCTTCCCACCTTTATGGTTGGCGTTTTGCAAGAAGACAAAGGGGGTTTGAGTTCTTTGATTTCTTGGCCTCAATTCTTAATTAAATAACTTAAAAAAGACTAAATTAAAATGATCAAAAATAAAAATTTAGGTGGGTTAAAGAGTTTTAAAACTTGAAATTTAGGGTTTTAGAGGAATTGAAAAAAAAAAAGAAGCAAAAATAAAGAAAACTTAGGTTATTTTTGCGGTAATTAGCATATCTTTAAAGTAAAAAACTCATATAAAGATATTAGTTTGGATTATTATAGGATATATAAAATGCTGAATTCATTAGTGTTACATGAAAATTAAGTTATAACATTTTTTTGTTTGAAATGTTGTTCTTATAATTTTATGATGTTATTTAGCTTGAAAATAGAATGCTTACTAATGAATTCAAAAAATAAAAAAACTAAAGATTAAACTAATATATAATGTGCTTGGTTTATCTTTTAGGATCATTAAACTATAATTGACTAATTAATAGGAGGAACAATGAAATTAATTATTATCTAATTCAATCGATCAAATTGTTGATCATTTTGAAATTTAGTAGTATTCTGTTAATTGATTAGTTATGCCAATATTAACTAGTTGATCATTCTAATTAATAGTGAACTATTGCTATTTTTTTAGTGGGGTAGACAGTAATGTATGCATGCTAATATATAAATATGGTTAAGAATCTTGGTCTATCCTTCCAAGTTATGGATGGCATATTAGATTTTATACAGTTAGCAGAGCTACCAGGGAAGCCAGCTGGCAGTGACCTGGCAAAGAGGAACCTGACTACTCTAGAGTAATCACCAAAACTAGGCGAAATAATTGAGACCGAGTTCCATGAGAGTGGTTTGTTGGGTCATTCCAAAAATAAATAAAAAATATAAATTTATGTGGTTCGACAACTTGCCTACTCCACAGAGTTACTGGTTTGTATTAATCAATTAAAGAAACAATATGAACAAGGTGGAGGAGAAAACTCTTCTCAACTCAACTCTACTTGACATGACGAAAAGATTGATGTCTTCTCCCAAATATAGGAGTGTCGAAGTAATAAATAACCCGGCAAGACCGGGGTCGAACCACAGAGAGGTTAATTGTACAAATTATAAATAACAATAATACAACAACAATAACAATAACAACAAGAACAATAATAATAGTAATAACAGCAATAATAATAATAATAATAATAATAATAATAAAGAAAAAGAAGAAGAAGAAGATGATGAGAACTTTGAGATGAAATATTAACGTAAAGATTTAACAACGATAATAATAAATGTCAAGGTTAGAGGATTCACTAATGGTATGTCAAACAAGTATAGTATAAACTCTTGTTAGTCAATTGGAAACCACACACAAAGGAGGTTCCAATCAGATTATAGATTGTTAACATGATTACATTAGTCATCTTATTCAATTAATGTTAATACTTGTAAATCTCGTCAAGCATTCATGATTATAACTTATGTTAACAACAAATCAAGTTCCTTTCATAACTCAGGTGTCGGTTATACCATACAGTATAGGCTATGAAAGTGCCAAGCATTTATTGTACCAAGTGTTATACAATATAAATCAAGATTAGTCATTTAACAAGCAAAGTATTAAAGAGTGAACAAGATAACAAATACAAAACATGTTAGTATCAAACATTAAAGTCCATATTAAGTTTACACTATACTTATTCTTACACCATTAGTGTAACCTTTTCACCTTGACATAATAAACTTAGCTAAACATAATGAAAGAAAGAAAAATAAATAAACAAAATAAGAACATAAATAAGATAAAAGTTAACTAAGTAAATGAAAGGAAATGAAAGGCATAAACTTGATATTAATGAAAGCAAAGCATAAACATTACAAAAAATACAAAGAGAGAAAGCAAGAGCATGATCTTGATCTGGAAACCAAGATGCCTAAATGCATGGCAAATGCCTCCTTTTATAGGCCAAAATTAGGAACTATTGATTTGATGACTAATTGATGAGTAGGTGGCCAACTCTTGACTTGGTGACAATCCTTATCTTCTCTTATCTGCCAAAACTTCATTGATAACATCAAAATTAGAGCCACTTAAAACATGAAAGTTGTAGGCAATTGTCTCAGCTTTCTTGTGTAAAAAATTCAGCTCATTTTGACTTTTAGAACTCTAGATATGGCCAAAATACTGAACAGTGCTCGGGCTGGAGGACAGATTTGGGCTTCTTGGTTGTTGCAACAATTTGGACTTGAAAATGACCTTTTCAGATCTTGGGCTCCATATGAAAGTTGTAGGCCTATGTCTTACCTTTTCATCCATATGAAGTAGACCTAAATTTGAGATCTATATCTCCAGATATGACCCAATTACCGAACAGTGTTCTAGTTTGGATTGCACCGACATCTCTTTTCTAATTTTGGTCATCTCTTTGCCCTTGCAATTTAAGTTATTAAAGTCATCAATCAATCCTTTCATTTATGTCATAGGCCTACATTTAAAATGAATATTTACCATAAATTAAAGGCATCTTATATTATTAGATATATTATTATAAAACATGCTTTAGTTAAGGAGTTATTGATACTTCAAGTGCAAAATGATGATATAAAACCATGATAAAAATACACTTTTAAGTACTAATCACTACTCACTCTAATTCTCTCTTTTTTCATGCTTTCTGTGTTCTCTGTATTCTCTACCCACACAGCTCTTTACTGAGTGTATATATATACAATAAGTTGAAGTAAAGACTATAAATCATGCCATGATTTATGCGTTAAATTAAGCCTCCATCATGTGCTAAGTGGGAGATTAGTTATTCTCACTTACATATGGTGGAGGTAGAACATTGTTTGTCTTTACTTTGCTAATAATCTCGCACTTGGAGACAAATGATAAAATTATCTTTTATCTTTGAAGACCAACTAAAGTTTTATATAACTTCAGTTTATCAAGTGTAACTCCTTTGGTTAACATGTTAGCTGGATTCTTACTTCCACATATCTTTTTCTAGCATTAGTTGCTCATCGTTTAGCAATTATTAGATGAAGTGATATTTGATCTGAATATGCTTAGTCTTAAAGTGAAATGCTGGATTCTTGGCAAGGAAGATTGCACTCTGTCAGTCGCTATACAAAGTACCCTTTTTATTCATCTTGTCCACTTTTTTTAGGAAACTCTGCAACCATACTATGTCTTTTGCAGATTCTAAGACTACAACATTTTCAGCTTCTGTTGTTGAAAGAGCGACAATTTTTTGTAAGGTAGAACTCTAAAAAACAACAGTGCCTCCTAGAGTATATATATATATCCTACTGTGCTCTTTCTGCTATCAACATCTCCTACTAGATTAGCGTGTATAAAACCTTCAAGTTTCAAACCACCAGCTATGAAGGTAAGATAAGTGTTCAAGGAACTTTTTAAGTATCTCATGATCCATCACCGCCTTCCAATACTACTTTTCAAGATTGCTCATATATTGGCTTATAACTACCACTGCATGAGCAATGTTTGGTCTGGTACAGACCATAGCATACATCAAAGAGCCGATAGCTAAGGCATATAGAATCTTATCTATGTATCCACATTCTAGCTCATTTTTAGCGACTAGTCTTTGCTGAGCTTGAAATGATTCCCTAAAGGTGTACTTATTAGTTTAACATTATCCATATTAAACCTGCTGAGAACCTTCTTGACATACTCTGTTTGTGAAAGCTTTAGTATGCCTTTGTCTTTATCTCTAATGATTCTCGTGCCAAGTATTTGTTTAGCAGCTCTCAGATTCTTCATTTCAAATTGTTTTTACAACTGTTGTTTCAACTTGTCAATCTCTTCAATACTGGATCCTGCAATCAACATATCATCTACATATAATAGTAGAATGATATAGAAGTTGTCAAAATATTTGACATATAGAAGTTGTCAGCTTGACATCTTGTGTACCCCAAACTGCTCATGAAGTTGTCAAACTTCTTGTACCACTGTCTTGGAGCTTGCTTTAAACCGTATACGCTTTCCTTTAGCTTATAGAGTTAGTTCTCCTTTTCTTATTGCAAACCCCTCTAGTTGTTGCATATAAATATCTTCCTCCAAGTCACTATGAAAAAATGTTGTTTTTATATCTAGTTGTTCAAGATGTAAATTTTCTACAGCTACTATCTCTAGAACAACTCTGATTGTTGTGAGCTTCACAACTAGAGACAATATCTCAAAGTAGTCAATCCCTTTCTTTTGTTGAAACCTTTTTACAACAAGTCTTACCTTGAACCATTTGCTTCCATCATGCTCTGTTTTACTCTATGAACCCACTTGTTTTGCAAAGCTTTCTTTCCTTCAGGTAATGTGCTTAGCTCCTAAGTCTTGTTTTTCAACAAAAAATCCATCTCATCCTTCATGGCTGACTCCCACTTGCTTGAGTTATCATTTTGTAATGATTCTTTATAAGTTTGTGGTTCACCACCATCTATTAGTAAAATATAATTCAGTAGAAGTGTGAACTGCTGTAGGGGTTTTACAGTCTTTAAAGACTTGCAAACATAAACAATAAGTTCACTTAACTCCATATCTTTCTATGCAGTAATAGGTACAGATATGCTTAAATATTCTTGTAAAGGCTCTTGATTTTTATTTTTCTTAGTAACATTAGGAAGCCATTCTAATCTTATAAATTAAGATTTTTATGGACTTGTATCTGAATCAACTATATCTGTTTCTACACTTGCTTTGTCTTTATACAAAACTTTCTCATTGAAGATTATATTCTTGCTTCTGATAATCTTTTTATTCTAATCATCCCAAAACCAACATTCAAATTCTTTATCTCTATAGCCAATGAAGAAACATTTCTTAGATTTCACATTTAGCTTGTTGCGAGCATCAGAATCTATATAAACATAGAAAATACACCTAAAGACCTTTATGTGAGAGAGTTGTACATCTTTTCCTTTCCATACTTTCTCAGGCAATTTGAACTCCAAAGAAACTGATGGTCCACAGTTGATCAAGTAAACTGCAGTATGAACTGCATCGACCCAAACTGTTTGATGTAATCGTGAATGCAACCTCCTGTTTCTAACTTATTCATTGATGGTCCTATTCATCTGTTTAACAATTCCATTATATTATGATGTGCTTGGAACGGTCTTTTCCATTCTGATACCATTTACAGTGCAATACTCTTTGAAATCTCCATCAATGTATTCTTCTCCATTATTAGATCTCAAGCATTTAAGCTTTAAACTTGATTTAATCTCGACCATAACCTTTTATTTCTTGAATGTTTCAAACACATCAGATTTATTTTTTAGAAAGTATACCTATACCTTCCTACTAAAATCATAAATGAAAGTCATATAATACCGAGAACCTCCAAGAGATGTTACTGGAGAAGGTTCTTATAAATCTTTATGTACCAGTTGTAGTTTTCTTGGTCTTAAAGTTTTGCCAACCTTTAAGAAACTAAGCTTCTTCTATTTTTTAAGAACACAACTTTCACAAATGTCTAGATCAATATTTTTTAACTCTGATAACTTTCCCTTTGATTAAAGTATCTTCATCCCCTTTTGACTCATATAGCCGAGTTTATAGTGTCATAGTTGAGCTTGATTTTTGATTAGTACTTAAAAGTGCATTTTTGTCATGGTTTTATATCATCATTTTGCACTTGAAGTATCAATAACTCCTTAACTAAAGCATGTTTTATAATAATATATCTAATAATATAAGATACCTTTAATTTGTGGTAAATGTTCATTTTAAATGCAGGCTTATCACATAAATGAAAGGATTGACTGATGACTTTAAGAACTTAAATTGCAAGGGCAAAGAGATGGTCAAACTTAGAAAAGAGATGTCGGTGCAATCCAAACCGGAACACTGTTCGGTAATTGGGTCATATCTGGAGCTACAGATCTCAGATTTAGGTCCAATTTATATGGATGGAAAGGTAAGACATAGGCCTACAACTTTGATATGGAGCCCAAGATCTAAAAAGGCCATTATCAAGTCCAAATTGTAGCAACAACAAAGAAGCCCGAATCTGTCTTCTAGCCCGAGCACTGTTCGGTATTTTGACCATATCTAGAGTTCTAGAAGTCCAAATGAGCTGAAGTTTTTACACAAGAAAGCTGAGACAATTGTCTACAACTTTCATGTTAGCAACTGGCTCAAATTTTGACGTTATCAATGACGTTTTGGGCAGACAAGAGAAGATAAGGATTGTCACCAAGTCAAAAGTTGGCCACCCACTTATCAATTAGTCATCAAATCAATAGTTCTCAATTTTGGCCTATAAAAGGAGGCATTTGCCATGCATTTAGGCATCTTGGTGTCCAGATCAAGATCATGCTCTTCCTTTCTCTCTTTGTATTTTTTGTAATGTTTATGCTTTGCTTTCATTAATATTAAGTTTATGCCTTTCATTTCCTTTCCTTTACTTAGTTAACTTTTATGTTCTTATTTTGTTTATCTATTTTGCTTTCTTTCATTATGTCTAGCTAAGTTAGTTATGTCAAGGTGAAAAGGTTACACTAATGGTGTATGAATAAGTATAATGTAAACTTAATATGGACTTTAATGTTTGATACTAACATGTTTTATATTTGTTATCTTGTTCACTCTTTAATACTTTGCTTGTTAAATGACTAATCTTGATTTATGTTGTATAACACTTGGTACAACAAATGCTTGGCACTTTCATAGCCCATAATGTATGGTATAACCGACACCTGAGCTATGAAAGGAACTTGATTTGTTGTTAACATAAGTTATAATCATGAATGCTTGACGGGATTTACAAGTAGTAGCATTAATTGAATAAGATGACTAATGTAATCATGTTAACAATATATAATCTGATTGGAACCTCCTTTGTGTGTGGTTTCCAATTCAATAATAAGAGTTTATACTATACTTGTTTGATATACCATTAGTGGAACCTCTAACCTTGACATTTGTTATTATTATTGTTTAATCTTTACATTAATTTTCCATCTCCAAGTTCTCATCATCTTCTTCTTCTTCTCTTTCTTTATTATTATTATTATTATTATTACTACTATTATTACAACTAGTACTAATACTACTACTACTACTACTACTACTACTACTACTACTACTACTACTACTACTACTACTACTACTACTACTAATTATTATTATTATTATTATTATTATTATTATTGTTATTATTATTATTATTGTTGTTGTTGTTATTGTTATTGTTATTGTTGTTGTATTATTGTTATTTATAATTTGTACAAATAACCTCTCTGTGGTTCGACCCCGGTCTTGCTGGGTTATTTATTACTTCGACACTCCTGCACTTGGGAGAAGACATCAATCTTTTAGTCGTGTCAATTTTTCTACTTCAGTAGAAACAATGATATCTACAAATTTTGTGGTTATATATAAGGTGCTGGTTTTCCTTCCTCGAGCCAAAACTATTGCTCCATTCGATACTTTCCACCTATATAAAAAAAAAAAAGAATTGAATGACTACTATCGTCAAGTTGTTTAACAGAGATCAATTTCTTTTTTAATCCAAGAACATGTCTTACATTTTCTAAGTTCTATATAGATCTATTCATCGTCTTGATTTGTACATCTCCTATACCCACGATATTCATTAGTTATCCATCGGCTAGATAGACTACACCGTGATCTTCAGCGATATTATTTTGCATCATTTCATGGTATAATGTATTGTGAAATGAAGCACCAGAATCAAGACATTGTACAACAAGAATCAAAACATCTTGTACCTCATCTATGGTAGCATTTGCAAAGTCAATTTCAAGTTTTTTCGGTTTTGTGTAACTCCTTATGTAATGACTAGGTTTACTATAATTCCAACAGTCAACCTGCTTTCTAGGTCCAGACTTGCTTTTACTTCTGTATCTTGATTTTGACCTACCTCTAGATAAGCCTTTATCATGTCTTCTCCGTCGAGTGTTAATGTTGGGGGCTGAACTAGAACCTGAACTTTCACATGAGTCTTTTCTTTATACCTTTTTAGCCAAAATCAAATCTCGAATGCCATTATATTTTAGTTTGGATTTTCCAGCTGAGTTACTCACAATTGTTCTCATACCTTCCCAACTGCTTAAAAGTGAAGCTAGCAAAATAAGTGCACGTATCTCATCATTAAACTCAATCTCAACAAATAACAATTAATTTATGATGATATTAAAGTTTTTGAGATGTTGTGTAACAGAAGTGCTTTATGTCATCTTCAAGTTGAATAACTTTTTCATCAAGTGCACTTTATTATTTGCTGAGGGCTTCTTATACATCCCAGACAAGACTTCCGTTAATCTTGTAGTGGATTTTTTTTGTAACATTGTGAGCAACTATTCTTGATAAGGATAGCCGGATAATGCCCAAAACCTGTCTATCAAGAATTAGTCAATCTTCTTCTTGCATATTCTTAATTTTTCTCCCTAATAGAGGAAGATAAAGTTTCTTCCTATATAGATAGTCTTCAATTTGTATTTTTCAATATCCAAAATCTGTCCCATTAAATTTTTCAATTCCAACAACTTTTATTTCATCTATCATTTTTATAACTTTAAAGTTAGAATTTGCTTAATTGGACTTCACGATTGTGTCCAGAATGGATGGAAAATTTGGAAATGACTCTAAAATCACCTAAATCAGACTTTGGATGGCTCAGATATGATCAATTAAACTTTTAAATCAATAAACAATGCAGATGAAGCCGCGTGTCAGCTGAAATAGTGTCTGCGATGCACCATATTAAACCCAATATGTTGACGTGGCTATGACGATATGTCAGACACGTAAACAATATAGGCCCACAAATGATGATGCGACAAACCCACATGGATTTTCAAGTTGATGTGTACTAATGATGTGGAAGGTGACGTGGCTAATGATTGACACAACTAGAAGATTGATGTTTTCTTTCAAGTACAGGAGTGTCGAAGTAATAAATAACCCAGCAAGAACGGGGTCAAACCATAGGGAGGTTAATTGTACAAATTATAAATAATAATTATAAACAACAACAACAGTAACAACAACAACAACAACAACAACAATAATAATAGTAGCAATAATAATACTAATAGTAGTAGTAGTAGTAGTAGTAATAATAAAGAAAAAGAAGAAGAAGAGGAAGAAGAAAAGTTGATGAGAACTTTGAGATGGAAGATTAACGTAAGGATTAAACAATGATAACAATAAATGTCAAGGTTAGTGGATTCACTAATGGTATGTCAAACAAGTATAGTATAAACTCTTATTATTCAATTGAAAACCACACACAAAGGAGGTTCTGATCATATTAAAGGAGGTTCCAATCAGATTATAGATTATTAACATGATTACATAAGTCATCTTATTCGATTAATGTTAATACTTGTAAATCTCGTCAAGCATTCATGACTATAACTTATGTTAACAACAAATCAAGTTCCTTTCATAGCTCAGGTGTTGGTTATACCATATAGTATGGGCTATGAAAGTGCCAAGTATTTGTTGTACCAAGTGTTATACAATATAAATCTAGATTAGTCATTTAACAAGCAAAGTCGATTAACAAAAAATAGAAAGAGAGAAAGTAAGAGCATGATCTTGGTTTGGAAACCAAGATACCTAAATGCATGGAAAATGCCTCTTTTTATAGGCTAAAATTAGGAATTATTGATTTGCTGACTAATTGATAAGTGGGTGGCCAACTCTTGATTTGATGACAATCCTTATCTTCTCTTGTCTGCCCAAAATATTATTGATAACGTCAAAATTAGAACCACTTGAAAACATGAAAGTTGTAGGAAATTATCTCATATTTGTTGTGTAAAAAATTAAGGTCATTTGGACTTTTAGAACTCCAGATATAGGCCAAATACTGAATAATGCTCGACCTAAAGGATAGATTCAGACTTCTTTATTGTTGTTACAATTTGAACTTGAAAATGACCTTTTTAAATGTTGGGCTCCATATAAAAGTTATAGGCCTATGTCTTACCTTTCCATCCATATAAAGTAGACCTAAATATGAGATTTACAGCTCCAGATATGACCTAATTGCCGAATAGTATTCCGGTTTGGACTGTACTAGTATCTCTTTTCTAAGTTTGGCCATCTCTTTGTCCTTTCAATTTCAGTTCTTAAAGTCATTAATCAATCATTTTATTTATGTGATAGGCCTGTATTTAAAATGAATATTTACCATAAATTAAAGGTATGTTATATTATTAGATATATTATTATAAAACATATTTTAGTTAAGGAGTTATTGATACTTTAAGTGCAAAATCATGACATAAAACCTTAATAAAAATAAACTTTTAAGTACTAATCACACCTCCCAACCAGCTTATTATTAGTCTCTGGTAATCAAAGCATTAAAATAGAAAAATACTTTGCAAATTCCATAAAGCAAGGTATTTATCATTCAACTTCCATTAATCTATCCAAATAAACAAACTCTCATTAAATTTATATATCTGCTTAATACTTCTTAAACAAGATATTAATAAATCTTTTTTTTATACTCAATATATCAACACATAGTTACGAGTCTTTATTTGGAAGAAAGCAAAAATTCTTGTTCTAATGTTTAAGGTTAACTTTCTTGGGTTGAGATTTTTTTTTCTTTTTTTCTTTTTTTTAAATATATATAAATGTAACTTAAAACACAATGTATCTTTAACCCATGTAACGAGCTTTCGGCTAATGACTCCCAAGCCAGTTGGTCTTAGGGCATTAGGTGTTGAGACACCCCGACGAGCTTAGTAACTCGGGTTGCAGATACTGATACGTAGATAGTGCAATGTTTAATTCCCTTAAGCTTTTTTTCTTAACCCATATAGTAAGCGTTGAGCTAATTAGCTCCCAAGTCAGTTGACTTTAGAGTATTAGGTGTTAAAACACCCCTTTGGGTTTAATTGCTTAGGTTAGGGAGGCTACGAAACCAAACTTATCTACATTTTTATTATCATCATCTTTTTTTGCTTTTTTTTTGCTTTTTTTTTCTTTTTTCAAATTATATACTATCCCTTTCCCTTAGTTGTTACCTTTAATAAAATAACATAAATAATATAATAATCCAATGTGCAACCCACAATTATATGTTAAAGTGTGTGTGTGAAAATTAAAGTTTAAAAATACATGTTAAATGAGTATATGAGCAAAATTATATGATAATAATACGAGAGTTTGTAAACCTGAATATTTTAAGAAGTATTGTAATAGACCTTGTTAAGAATGGTTAGTAAAATGCATTTAAAGAGTCACTTTAACAAAAGAACTCCTTTACTCTGCCATCCTAATAACAACAATTTTGCACATGCTTTATGAAATGGAAAATATTTTTTTTTATCAACTACTACCCTTTCCCCCCAACCAAAATGAGACATTGTCCTCAATATCCTAAAATAGAACGATAGAGTATAGAAGACATCACCTGAAATAACAAATATTGACAAACTTGAAACACACTTAAATAAATATAAGAAACAACAAAACATAATAATAAAAGCAAAAGACACAAAGATTCACAAATAAAGACTTAAATTCAATCTAAGCTTTTTACGGCTTTTCTTAGATGACCAATTTATGCGACTCATTGAGGGATCAATTATAGAAATAAAAAATTATAGTTGGTCAATCAATTGTTCAGTAGTAGCAGTAGAGATTATAATTTGTCATGCAGAAGATGTTAGAAATTCTTGTTCCACAGCATGATCAAGAAAAGATAACAACTTATCATAATAACCATTAACATTTAACAGACCTATGGGTTTATGGTGAATGTGTAGTTGGGCCCAAGAGAAAATATAAAAGATCTCTTCCAATGTGCCTAGACCACCTGGTAAGGCAATGAAGGCATCAACATGGTTAAACATTGCATTCATTCGAGCAGACATTGTGTAGACTTGTAGTTCGTCCCCAATTGTTTTTCTAATGATGTCCCCTTGTGCTAAAGCTTCAAGCACAACTACCAAAACTTGATTACCTCCTAAAAATGCAGCTATTGACACACCTCCCATTAACCTAAGACTCCCACCCCCATACACTAAATGAATCTTTCTCTCAGCTAACACCTAACCAAGATAATTTGCTGATTCTAAAAACTCTTTTTCTTTCCCAAGACTAGATCTACTGAAAACACAAATATTTTTTATGTGATGACTTGAGGAACTTGCCATTTCTACACACTTTTATATTTATTGAATGTATGGGTTGAGTACAAATGAAAGGAAGGAAGATAGGATTTTATAGATGAGAAATTAAAAAGGCAATTATACCACCAATATGTAGGCCAGCCGGAGTCTCACACACGCTCTCTCTCTTTTTATTTATTTATTTTTAAAAAAACATATGTATGTACAGGTAGTTGTGATTGTGGCTCACATCTTCCCTTGATTTTACATCCAAGAACGGATTAAACGTCCTCTATGGGTCGGAGATAGGCTTCCCATCCAGTTTTCTTAAAAATTGGCAAACAAGGTTTTTTTTAGTCAGATTCCCAAGACTATACGAAGCATGTTCTTTATGAAAATGGGTTCATAATTCATGAATTGCATGATGCTTAACTTTCGGCTAATGACTCCCAAGCCAGTTAGTCTTAGGGCATTAGGTGTTGAGACACCCCTACGAGCTTAATAACTCGGGTTGCAGATACTGATACGTAGATAGTGCAATGTTTAATTCCCTTAAGCTTTTTTCCTCAACCCATATAGTAAGCGTTGGGCTAATTAGCTCCCAAGTCAGTTGACTTTAGAGTATTAGGTGTTAAAACACCCCTTTGGGCTTAATTGCTTAGGTTGGGGAGGCTACGAAACCAAACTTATCTACATTTTTATTATCATCATCTTTTTTTGTTTTTTTTTTTGTTTTTTTTTGTTTTTTCAAATTATATACTATCCCTTCCCCTTAGTTGTTACCTTTAATAAAATAACATAAATAATATAATAATCCAATGTGCAACCCACAATTATATGTTAAAGTGTGTGTGTGAAAATTAAAGTTTAAAAATACATGTTAAATGAGTATATGAGCAAAATTATATGATAATAATATGAGAGTTTGTAAACCTGAATATTTTAAGAAGTATTATAATAGACCTTGTTAAGAATGGTTACTAAAATGCGTTTCAAGAGTCACTTTAACAAAAGAACTCCTTTACTCTGCCATCCTAATAACAACAATTTTGCACATGCTTTATGAAATGGAAAATATTTTTTTTTATCAACTACTACCCTTTCCCCCCAACCAAAATGAGACATTGTCCTCAATGTCCTAAAATAGAACGATAGAGTATAGAAGACATCACCTGAAATAACAAATATTGACAAACTTGAAACACACTTAAATAAATATAAGAAACAACAAAACATAATAATAAAAGCAAAAGACACAAAGATTCACAAATAAAGACTTAAATTCAATCTAAGCTTTTTATGGCTTTTCTTAGATGACCAATTTATGCGACTCATTGAGGGATCAATTATAGAAATAAAAAATTATAGTTGGTCAATCAATTGTTCAGCAGTAGCAGTAGAGATTATAATTTGTCATGCAGAAGATGTTAGAAATTCTTGTTCCACAGCATGATCAAGAAAAGATAACAACTTATCATAATAACCATTAACATTTAACAGACCTATGGGTTTATGGTGAATGTGTAGTTGGGCCCAAGAGAAAATATAAAAGATCTCTTCCAATGTGCCTAGACCACCTGGTAAGGCAATGAAGGCATCAACATGGTTAAACATTGCATTCATTCGAGCAGACATTGTGGAGACTTGTAGTTCGTCCCTAATTGTTTTTCTAATGATGTCCCCTTGTGCTAAAGCTTCAGGGACAACTACCAAAACTTGATTACCTCCTAAAAATGCAGCTATTGACACACCTCCCATTAACCTAAGACTCCCACCCCCATACACTAAATGAATCTTTCTCTCAGCTAACACCTAACCAAGATAATTTGCTGATTCTAAAAACTCTTTTTCTTTCCCAAGACTAGATCTACTGAAAACACAAATATTTTTTATGTGATGACTTGAGGAACTTGCCATTTCTACACACTTTTATATTTATTGAATGTTTGGGTTGAGTACAAATGAAAGGAAGGAAGATAGGATTTTATAGATGAGAAATTAAAAAGGCAATTATACCACCAATATGTAGGCCAGCTGGAGTCTCACGCACGCTCTCTCTCTTTTTATTTATTTATTTTTAAAAAAACATATGTATGTACAGGTAGTTGTGATTGTGGCTCACATCTTCCCTTGATTTTACATCCAAGAACGGATTAAACGTCCTCTATGGGTCGGAGATAGGCTTCCCATCCAGTTTTCTTAAAAATTGGCAAACAAGGTTTTTTTTAGTCAGATTCCCAAGACTATACGAAGCATGTTCTTTATGAAAATGGGTTCATAAGTCATGAATTGCATGATGCTTATCTTGATTATAATGAGACTTAAGAGTTAATAGAATATTATCTAAAGACTCTCTGTGTTTTGAAATAAATTTCACATTTTGATAATTTTCACAAGTTTTGTGGAATGCATGTGATTCCTTGAATATGGTGGGCTAGTAATATCCACTCTGTAAGATTTCTACGGTCCTATTTTTTGACGAGAAATGATCTTCACATGCTTTAGAGTGACAAAATTTAATAACATTACTTACCTTATTGCCGGGAATGCATCTTTGAAATATTTGATTAGGACAATAATTGAATAAGTAAGGGTCATCCCAATAAAATTTTTGCATGTTGCTTAAAAAATTTATTTTATCTCCGGTACTCTAGTGAGCTGGCAAAAATCCTAAAGCAAGAAAATTGATATTTTTAGCAAACCAAGGCATTGAACTAAGAGAAAGTAGAGATTCATTAGGAAAGTAATCATCGATTCGTGTGATGTTAGGTGTCGAATCTGTTGTCACTTTTGATAAAAGATCCGTATCAATATTTTCGGTGCCTTTTTCATCCTCGATTTCTTCCTGTTTGAAAGTCTCAAAGATTTCACAATCGTGATTAACTTCCCTTTGTTTGGTCATAACATAAGGAAATGGAAGTACTGGAGAGGAATCAGTCTTTTCCTTGCAATATTCATATTCAACCCCTTCCTTACCCTTAGAGATTGACTCATCATCTTTCTCATAAGGTTCAAGAGTGAGTTTTTTTAACAACCTTACCACTGTAAAGAGTGATGATTGATTTGACTTGATCCATATATTGACTTTTAGAATTACTTGCATTTGCATTGTATTGCTCCTTGGGATTTTGTTGTGGTTGATATAGAAACTTACCTTTCTCTTAAAAACTGAGAGCAGATGTGAATCTTGTAAGAGTATCTTTAAAATTTGTTATACTTTAAGCAAGTTGAGTGTTGATTGTCTCTTGATTTTCAATAAATACATACAAAGTTTCCTTAAAATTTCTTGTAGGAGGTAGAGCATAAAGAGGTGTATCTCTATGAGAATTTTGAAAATTATGGTGTGCTTGAAACTATGGTGGTGAAGTTTGTTCATTGTCTCTCTTCCAACTGAAATTTTGGTGATTTCTCCAACCAGGGTTGTATGTTTGCAAGTATGAGTTATGATTGGACCTTTGAAAACTGTTTAGAGCATGGGCTTGTTTATGGAGACATTCCTTAAAAGAAGGCAAGGTTGGACAATCATTGGTTAGGTGTTCATTGGTTTCATAAATTTGACATATAATATTTTGAATAGATTTTAATTGACCACTCTTTTTCAATTCTAATGCGTCGACTTTTCTAGCTAATAATGCAAACTTGGCTTGAAGGTCATGATCTTTTCTAAGGTTGTACATACCTCCACTAGATGTATGGGGTTGAGTTTTACTCGGTGCCTCATAAGCACCCGCAGTATCCCAATTTTGAGCATTTTCAGCTAATAAGTCTAAGTACTTCATTGCTTCATCAAGGTCTTTATCTTTAAAAGTTCCATTACACATCAATTCAACCATTTACCTATCTCTGAGTGTTAACCCTTTATAAAAATGTAAAACCAATCTCAATGTTTCAAAACCATAAAAAGGGCAAGTATTAAGTAAGTCTTGATACCTATCCCAATATTGGTAAAATGTTTCTTCTAGTTTTTAAGTGAAAGTGGTGATTTGTATTTTGAAAGAGTTTGTTCTATGAGATGGGAACAACTTCTTTAAAAACTATTGTTGTATTTCATCCCAAGTACGAATAGATCCAAGTCTCAAATTTTTTAGCCATATTTTAGCTTTATCTTTTAATAAAAAAGAAAAAAACTTTAATCTGATGGTGTTCATACTGCAATTTGAATTATTATAGGTGTTACAGACCTCCTTAAATTCCTTTAAATGCAAGTATGGATTTTGTAAATCTAAGCCATGAAAATAAGGTAAACGTTGAATAATGCCTGACTTAAAATTAAAATGAGATGCATTAGGAGAAAAAATTATGCATGATGATGCACTTGTTTTTGTGGGATTCATGTGGTCTCTAAGTGTTCTAACACGGTTATTCTCATTATATTTATTATTAAGTGATTGATTATTTTCTTCAGTTATATTTTTTGAAAATGATGAGGATACCCTAGAAATTCTATCACTTGATGTACGTGACCATAATCTCATACACGTGTAGGAATAGAATAAAAGGAAGAAGAAAACAAAAGAAGAAGAAACAAAACAAAAAAACAAAGTTAAATACAAGAAAAGTGAAAAGTGAAAAGAGAAAATAAAATAAATACTATAATTTATACAAGAACTTACCTCCTTGGTAACGGCGCCAAAAACTTGACACAAATAAAAGATTGATGTCTTCTCTCAAGTGCAGAAGTGTGAAAGTAATAAATAACCCTGCAAGACCGAGGTCGAACCACAAGAAAGTTAATTGTACAAATTATAAACAATAACAACAACAACAATAATAGTAGCAATAATAGTAGTAGTAGTAGTAGTAGTAATAATAATAATAATAATAAAGAAAAAGAAGAAGAAGAAGAAGAAGAAAAGTTGATGAGAACTTTGAGATGAAAGATTAAAATAAGGATTAAACAATGATAACAATAAATATCAAGGTTAGTGGATACACTAATGGTATGTCAAACAAGTATAGTATAAACTCTTATTATTCAATTGGAAACCATATACAAAGGAGGTTCCAATTAGATTATAGATTGTTAACATGATTACATTAGTCATCTTATTCGATTAATGCTAATACTTGTAAATCTCGTCAAATATTTATGATTATAACTTATGTTAACAACAAATTAAGTTCCTTTCATAGCTCAGGTGTCGGTTATACCATATAGTATGGGTTATGAAAGTGCCAAGCATTTGTTGTACCAAGTGTTATACAACATAAATCAAGATTATTCATTTAACAAGCAAAGTATTAAAGAGTGAACAAGATAACAAATACAAAACATGTTAGTATCAAACATTAAAGTCCATATTGAGTTTACATTATACTTATTCTTACACCATTAGTGTAACCTTTTCACCTTGACATAATAAACTTAGCTAGACATAATGAAAGAAAGCAAAATAGATAAAGCTAAACATAATGAAAGAAAGAAAAATAAATAAATAAAATAAGAACATAAATAAGATAAAAGTTAACTAAGTAAATGAAAGGAAATGAAAAGCATAAACTTGATATTAATAAAAGCAAAGCATAAACATTACAAAAAATACAAAGAGAGAAAGCAATAGCATGATCTTGGTCTGAAAACCAAAATACCTAAATGATTGGCAAATGCCTCCTTTTATAGGCTAAAATTGGGAACTATTGATTTGATGACTAATTAATGAGTGGGTGACCAACTCTTGACTTGGTGACAATTTTTATCTTCTCTTGTCTGCCCAAAACATCATTGATAACATCAAAATTAGAACCACTTGAAAACATGAAAGTTGTAGGAAATTATCTCAGCTTTGTTGTGTAAAAACTTGAGGTCGTTTGGACTTGTAGAACTCCAGATATGGGCCAATACTGAACAGTGCTCGGGATAGAGGAAAAATTCAAACTTCTTTGTTGTTGCTACAATTTGAACTTGAAAATGGTCTTTTTAAATCTTGGGATCAATATAAAAGTTGTAGGCCTATGTCTTACCTTTGCATCCATATAAAATAGACCTAAATCTGCGATCTACAGCTTTAGATATGATCTAATTACCTAATAGTGTTTTGGTTTGGACTGTACCAACATCTTTTTTTCAAGTTTGGCCATCTTTTTATCCTTTCAATTTCAGTTCTTAAAGTTATCAATCAATCCTTTCATTTATCTGATAGGCCTACATTTAAAATGAACATTTACTATAAATTAAAGGTATCTTATATTATTAGATATATTATTATAAAACATGCTTTAGTTAAGGAGTTATTGATACTTCAAGTGCAAAATGATAATAAAAAACCTTGATAAAAATGCACTTTTAAGTACTAAATAAAACATGCTTTAGTTAAGGAGTTATTGATACTTTAAGTGCAAAATGATAACATAAAACCTTGATAAAAATGCACTTTTAAGTACTAATCAATGACTGTGTATAATTGCTGCTATGGCTGTTGATTGGCTGTGGACGTGGCGAGTTAACCCGGTTCAATTACAAGTATTCAGGCGAAGAAGGAGCATGTGGCTTGTCTGTGCGCGTAGGCAGTCCTGACGTTAGCGTATGTAGGAGTGTGCAGGTATGCAAAACATCGGTTCTTCACCGGAATTTCACCAATATATTTGTCTCATCGTCCCAGATTTTCAATAAATACATACAAAGTTTCCTTAAAATTTCTTGTAGGAGGTAGAGCATAAGGAGGTGTATCTTTATGAGAATTTTGAAAATTATGGTGTGCTTGAAACTATGGTGGTGAAGTTTGTTCATTGTCTCTCTTCGAACTGAAATTTTGGTGATTTCTCCAACCAGGGTTGTATGTTTGCAAGTATGAGTTATGATTGGACCTTTGAAAACTGTTTAGAGCATGGGCTTGTTTATGGAGACATTCCTTAAAAGAAGGCAAGGTTGGACAGTCATTGGTTAGGTGTTCATTGGTTTCATAAATTTGACATATAATATTTTGAATAGATTTTAATTGACCACTCTTTTTCAATTCTAATGCGTCGACTTTTCTAGCTAATAATGCAAACTTGGCTTGAAGGTCATGATCTTTCCTAAGGTTGTACATACCTCCACTAGATATATGAGGTTGAGTTTTACTCGGTGCCTCATAAGCACCCGCAGTGTCCCAATTTTGAGCATTTTCAGCTAATAAGTCTAAGTACTTCATTGCTTCATCAAGGTCTTTATCTTTAAAAGTTCCATTACACATCAATTCAACCATTTACCTATCTCTGAGTGTTAACCCTTTATAAAAATGTAAAACCAATCTCAATGTTTCAAAACCATAAAGAGGGCAAGTATTAAGTAAGTCTTAATACCTATCCCAATATTGGTAAAATGTTTCTTCTAGTTTTTAAGTGAAAGTGGTGATTTGTATTTTGAAAGAGTTTGTTCTATGAGATGGGAACAATTTCTTTAAAAACTATTGTTGTATTTCATCCCAAGTACGAATAGATCCAAGTCTCAAATTTTTTAGCCATATTTTAGCTTTATATTTTAATAAAAAAGAAAAAAGCTTTAATCTGATGGTGTTCAAGCTGTAATTTGAATTATTATAGGTGTTACAGACCTCCTCAAATTCCTTTAAATGCAAATATAGATTTTGTAAATCTAAGCCATGAAAATAAGGTAAAAGTTAAATAATGCCTGACTTAAAATTAAAATGAGATGCATTAGGAGAAAAAATTATGCATGATGATGCACTTGTTTTTGTGGGATTCATGTGGTCTCTAAGTGTTCTAACACGGTTATTCTCATTATCTTTATTATTAAGTGATTGATTATTTTCTTCAGTTATATTTTTTGAAAATGTTGAGGATACCCTAGAAATTCTATCACTTGATGTACGTGACCACAATCTCATACACGTGTAGGAATAGAATAAAAGGAAGAAGAAAACAAAAGAAGAAGAAACAAAACAAAAAAACAAAGTTAAATACAAGAAAAGTGAAAAGTGAAAAGAGAAAATAAAATAAATACTATAATTTATACAAGAACTTACCTCCTTGGTAACGTCGCCAAAAACTTGACACAAATAAAAGATTGATGTCTTCTCTCAAGTGCAGAAGTGTGAAAGTAATAAATAACCCGGCAAGACCGAGGTCGAACCACAAGAAGGTTAATTGTACAAATTATAAACAATAACAATAACAAAAATAATAGTACCAATAATAATAATAGTAGTAGTAGTAGTAGTAATAATAATAATAAAGAAAAAGAAGAAGAAGAAGAAGAAGAAGAAAAGTTGATGAGAACTTTGAGATGAAAGATTAACATAAGGATTAAACAATGATAACAATAAATATCAAGGTTAGTGGATACACTAATGGTATGTCAAACAAGTATAGTATAAACTCTTATTATTCAATTGGAAACCATATACAAAGGAGGTTCCAATCAGATTATAGATTGTTAACATGATTACATTAGTCATCTTATTCGATTAATGCTAATACTTGTAAATCTCGTCAAACATTTATGATTATAACTTATGTTAACAACAAATTAAGTTCCTTTCATAGCTCAGGTGTCGATTATACCATATAGTATGGGTTATGAAAGTGCCAAGCATTTGTTGTACCAAGTGTTATACAACATAAATCAAGATTATTCATTTAACAAGCAAAGTATTAAAGAGTGAACAGGATAACAAATACAAAACATGTTAGTATCAAACATTAAAGTCCATATTGAGTTTACATTATACTTATTCTTACACCATTAGTGTAACCTTTTCACCTTGACATAATAAACTTAGCTAAACATAATGAAAGAAAGAAAAATAAATAAATAAAATAAGAACATAAATAAGATAAAAGTTAACTAAGTAAATGAAAGGAAATGAAAAGCATAAACTTGATATTAATAAAAGCAAAGCATAAACATTACAAAAAATACAAAGAGAGAAAGCAATAGCATGATCTTGGTCTGAAAACCAAAATACCTAAATGATTGGCAAATGCCTCCTTTTATAGGCTAAAATTGGGAACTATTGATTTGATGACTAATTAATGAGTGGGTGGCCAACTCTTGACTTGGTGACAATTTTTATCTTCTCTTGTCTGCCCAAAACATCATTGATAACATCAAAATTAGAACCACTTGAAAACATGAAAGTTGTAGGAAATTATCTCAGCTTTGTTGTGTAAAAACTTGAGGTCATTTGGACTTGTAGAACTCCAGATATGGGCCAATACTGAACAGTGCTCGGGATAGAGGAAAAATTCAAACTTCTTTGTTGTTGCTACAATTTGAACTTGAAAATGGTCTTTTTAAATCTTGGGATCAATATAAAAGTTGTAGGCCTATGTCTTACCTTTGCATCCATATAAAGTAGACCTAAATCTGCGATCTACAGCTTCAGATATGATCTAATTACCTAATAGTGTTTTGGTTTGGACTGTACCAACATCTCTTTTTCAAGTTTGGCCATCTTTTTATCCTTTCAATTTCAGTTCTTAAAGTTATCAATCAATCCTTTCATTTATCTGATAGGCCTACATTTAAAATGAACATTTACTATAAATTAAAGGTATCTTATATTATTAGATATATTATTATAAAACATGCTTTAGTTAAGGAGTTATTGATACTTTTAAGTACTAATCAATGACTGTGTATAATTGCTGCTATGGCTGCTGATTGGCTGTGGACGTGGCGAGTTAACCCGGTTCAATTACAAGTATTCAGGCGAAGAAGGAGCATGTGGCTTGTCTGTGCGCGTAGGCAGTCCTGACGTTAGCGTATGTAGGAGTGTGCAGGTATGCAAAACATCGGTTCTTCACCAGAATTTCACCAGTATATTTGTCTCATCGTCCCCAACAACATGGTATGTTCAAAAATATATTTTGAGAATTTTGATTTTTAAGTTTGGATTAAACACCCTTTTTTTCAAGAACAAACTCTGGTACCAGTTATTGGGTTATTCTAGAAATCAAACACATATAAATTTATATGGTTCGATAACTTGCCTACTTCATGGAGCTACTGGTTTATATTAATCAATAGAAAAACAATACAAATAAGAAGAAGAAGAAAACTCTTCTTAACTCAACTCAACTTAACTCACTCTAACTTTCTTTTTTCTTTTGCTTTCTTTGCTCTCTGTGTTCTCTACCCACACAGCTTTTCACTGAGTGTATAAATCATACCATGATTTATGCCTTAAATTAAGCTTCCATCATATATTAAGTGGGAGATTAGTTATTTCTATTTACATATGGTGAAAGCGGGATATTGTTTGTCTATACTTTACTAACATGGTTCTCTTGATGAAGCTGCTGAGTTGGTTAAGGACTGTGGTGGCATTGAAAGGGCACATGAGTTGGCAAAAGAGAGTTGATCTTGTAATTTAGATTCTCATATGTCTTCCTCAGGGATCCTATCAATAAGCTCTCGTGGAAATGGTGTTGTGCAATCTCGAACGGGTTCATTAGTACAATAGATCTTGTTGTACAAGTTATTTGTTGATCAAAAAACAATAATTTACAACAAGTGCGGAGCCATATAGGGAAAAATACTAAGCAACAAGCCTCTATGGGTGCCAGGATTATTTTCTGCATTTCAGACAAGCCTTGCAGAAGAGAAGCTACAGGAGACTCATTCTATATTTCTTCTAAGCCATTAAGTTGTGATGTCAGCTAATTATACATGTATTCAGTTACTACCCTTTTTCTTTATTTCCTTTTATGCTCGGTTAATTGTGTATGTAATCTATCTAGATACCCATAAAACACTTTTTAATTCAATTTTATTTCACTGTTTATTCATCAATTGGAAAAGGCCTATAATAATAATAATAATAAAAAAAAGTGCATCATAAACCATATCTTGAAGGAACCATAAGTCACACCCTTCTTTCGATTAGTTTAACCGAGCCAGTCATTTAGTAAGCGAGCCAAATATAAAAATGGTACTTTTTTTTACATATGAACATATAAATTGATACGATAATTACTTTAGTTTCAGTTACATGTATTTTCTTACCCTAGCTATCTAACCCTAAACTCTTGATAGGAAAAAAAGCGAGAGAGAGAAAATAATACTAGTTATTATATGCCATTACATGTAATATTATGTGGGATAGAACACAATAACATATCCAAGAAGATGATGAAATTTCAGGTTTAACCATTATTAACATTTGAATGATGTGGATATCATCCACTCATTAGTGGATTGACGTATGTTTATCACATACCAACAAGTTTTTTAAATAAAAAATTAAAAATTCAATATGAAAATAATAAAACACTCTTATAACCCTAGTAATTACCACAAGAATCATGTGAAAGTATAAAAATATCTCTAAATACAAACCTTATTTTTTATCTTATCTAGAGCCAAAAATATACTTTTACTACATATGAATAATAATAATAAAAAAAACTATCCAATAGCCCAATCATAAGGCAAAGAAATATTTTTACTATCTAAAAATTTATAAGAAATAAAAAAAAATATTTAATCAACAATTCTAAGTTTTGTTAACTTCCAAAGTAAAAAAATCATTTTACCATGAAAAAAAAAAAACTACACCCCAAATAATCTTTTAATAATCAATGGGTAATAGAAATAAATCAAAACACCCCACCCCTAGGACTTTTTTTTATTATTATTTTTTTTTCCACTCAAAAGCAAATATGTAATTTTATTATATTAATCTACTATGATTACAGCAAAACAACCCACGGTACTATAATGTTGTGATTAATATGACAAATATGTCATAGGACATGATAAAACAATTTGCACATAATATTATATACTAGAGGCTTTGTTTTTGGTTTGGTTTGTTGGGAGATTCAACCTTCTGTATACCCTGTGATAACTCTTACCCGTCACATACAAACTTTTTAGAGTTTACGTAATATCATTGGAGCACCGTGCTGTGGCTGAAGTGTTATGACTGTGTGAGGAGCATGAACATACGACGGAGAGAGCTCAAAAGAGCAGCGCTGTAAAATCATTGCCAAAGCCATTTTTGCTTCAATCATAGCAAAGTTCTGTCCAACGCATATTCGAGGACCCCATCCAAATGGAAGGAATGAGACTTGACTCTTTGTTGCCTTTGAAACACCTTCAGCAAACCTCTCTGGCTTGAACTCGGAGGCATCATCACCCCATAGTTCACGATCTTGGTGAAGGAGGATTGTTGGCACCGAGATCTGCACTCCGGCAGGTAATAGCAAGTTTCCAAGCTTTATTTCTTCATGAACATCTCGATTAAGCATAATTACCGGCGGGTATAGCCTCAGAACTTCATACAAAATCATGGTAACCTGTAACATGCACCATAAGAGAGAACGATACTACATGGTAAGAACCCATTAAAAAGATGACATGCGATCCACTTTGGTAAAATAAAATATCGCCTATATAGAGATCATTTGCATGCCATTTCAACTTACTAAATTGAGAATCTTTATGTTGATCCAAGAACTAGTAAATCACATTCTTAATGTATATAGATGTCACCTCCTAGCTTGCTTGCGTGCTCATCTGTTGGTTGTTTTTCCTCGTCATTTTGGCCGATTAATAATTCAACGAAAGAAAACATGAACGTATTTTTCCTCGTATCTTACTTTTTCTTCAAAGGATACCTAAGCTTGCATTTTAAATGCAAGAATGCTCTGTGTTCTTAACAATAATAAGACAATATTGGTGTAGAAGAATTCAGTTGCAAATGCAGAGAAATACTCACAACTTTAAGGTGATTTAGCCCATCGAAATCTGGTTTTTTGTTACCAAAGACTTGAACAACCTCTTCTCTTCCGCGTGCTTGCCAATTCGGATACTGAGCCAATAAAACCATGGTCCAGGTAAGAAGAACTGAGGTTGTTTCTTGTCCAGCAAAGTAGAATATTTTGCATTCGTCAATCACATCTTCAATGCTCATTCCAACGCTCTTGGTATTTCCATGCTCTTGTATTTCTCTAAAATTGGATTCCAGAAGTAAATCCAACAAGTCATTCTTTGCATCTTCACCAGCACTCATTGCTTTCTCTCTTTTGCTGATGAGAGCATTCAGAGAAGCTTTTATTTCTTTGTCAATAGCTTTTAGCCTTCTATTAGATGGGATCGGCAGAAACCTACATGCAATCCATGAACGTGTTGTCAAGAGATTTGGATTTGTTCTTCTTCTTACTTTCAAGAGATATCTCATTGAACGAGGACTAACTTGAAGGAATTGAATTGTAATGTCCAGCAAAAACAGAATAAAGAGTTACCTGTACCCTGGTATGACAATTGCTTTCATTATAACATGAACTGTAAGATCGGTAAATTCCTTGAGGAGGTCAAATATTCTTTTTCCTTCTTCGTAATTACTTCCAAACGACGTTCGAGAAATAGCATCACATGTTAAGCCTCGAAGATCAGGCCAGACATCCAATTCACATGACCCCTCGTCTGCAGATACCAGCTTCTCCCACTTGTTAATCATCCCACTACAACTTTCGTAAAACGCAGGTATCATAAGCTGTAACAAGCAAACAGAACATATCATTATCGAAAGTTTTGTATTACAGCTATATGAGAGCACAACATGCATGCTACTCATTCAAGGCAATCGAATAGAATGGATGCTCATAGGCAAATAAGTTGAGACTATCGTGATCACCTTTAGCTTCTCTTGATGGAATGCTGGGTTGATTATCTTTCTATGTTTAGCCCATTTTTCACCCTCGTGACTTGCAAGTCCACATGCCAGAGCTTTCAACAGCGGGTGCGAGGCCTTCTGATATTCATTTATCTTCATGAATACGTCCCTTATCTGATCAGGGTTCATGATGTTCACTCTTGGTTTCGGCCCAACCCACATAAATGAATTCTTACCTGCATCGTCATAGGAAGCATATTTATTAATAATATATATATATATATGTTCTCAAATTGAGATATGAACAAAAGAAATCCAAAGCCAGAAAAAATTGCACTACACACTTTAAGGTAAAATTTTTGTAATAGAATTTTTATTTCTTTTTCTAATATATTTTTATATTTTTATGAACGTATTTGTCATAATCTAATTTTAGGTTATTTCCTAATAATTAATTTTTTTTGAAAATAAAAAATAAAAAAATAAAAATTAAAGACTATCAATATAAAGAAAATAAACCAGGGAATAAAGGTGTAATTTTTTGAGAAAATTAAAGACCTGATAGCACCCCATTATGCCCAAAAATAAAGAGAAAATGCAAATTAAAAATCAAATTAAATAATTATTGAATGGATTTGCATAAAATTAAGTACAAGGACATAATGAAATTTTTAATAGGCTAATTTGATTTAATCATGGGTTAAATTAAATTTTAATTATGTTTAAAAATTAATTTGGATACAATTGAAGGATTTAATTAAGTGCAATGATTTAATTATATTTTAAATGGGTCAAATTAATTTTATTTAGGGCTTAATTGATGAAAAATTAACTTTAGGAGCCTAATTTGCATTTAATTGAGAAATTTAGAATTTTAAGAGATCAAATTTAATTTTAACTAAGTTTATTGACTAAAATTAGGGGCCAAATTGTAAGAAATTAACAGCTAAGGACTAATCTGCAAAAGACGCCTAACTTTAGGGGCTTAATTGATAAAAATCAGAGATGAAATTGAAGAAATTAAAAGTTTAATGGTCAATTAGGAGTTAAATTGACAAAATCCGGGACCAAAGACCATATTGCAAAATGTGTGTAAATACGGGGTTGAAGTTGAAGTTCTACAGGGGCCTAATTGCATTAAATCAAAAGTTTAAGGTCAATTAAAAGTTCAATTGAAAGTAATCCAAAGCTGAAGGACTAAAGTAAAATTCATTTCAAAACCCTAATTCAAACCCAAAACCACACCGTTATAAGTAAAAAAAAAAAAGGACCAGCCGACATGTCCCCTAGTCATTGTTCATAAAAAAGGACCAGGCGATGTGTCATCTGGTCATGGTTCGTTGTCTTCTTCTTTTAGTTAGTAAAACTTGTTTCGTTTACTCATTTTACAGGTGCATTTAATGCATCTAACGTCCATTAAATTTGACAAATCTTGCATGTAAATGATCCATTGACGTTCCTCTATAGCTCCGTGTGATCATTTTAGTTTGAATGGTAGTGAGAAGACACCAGCGGTGGCCTAAACATGCCAACTCAGACAACCTTTTCTGCAGATTTGACAGTATATCATGCCTGCTTTGAGCCAACGACGGTTGGGATCCTTCCCAATCGAATCAAGGGTTGAAATTTATTTTTTGGTGAAGACAAGATTACCTTCCTCCACTGCCTATAAATAGAGTTGGATTTCATGGCCCGAGGGAGAAGAAAATCGGGTCCAAAGTCGGCCAAAAACTAACCCCTCTACTCCTATTTTTGCAGTTTTTTCTCTTCATCTCTCTCCTTACCGTTCCAACCACTAACCAAATCTACCACTAGCTTCTCTACCCCAGCTCAACCATATGAAGCCAACATAACCGTCAACCAACCACCAAGAGCCATTGTCGGTTTCTCTCTCCTCTCTATAGCCTCATGTTTTCTTCTTCTTTTTTTTTTTGCTTCCTCTACCACCAGGCTGCCAAATTTTCCACCGTTCATCATGACGATGGTGCCCAGACCATCAACTCATGATCATGACCGTGACCACAAACCCTGGTAGCCTTCTCCTTCGCTCGTCTCCAGTTTCCGCAATTATCCGGTTGCATGCAAAACGTGAACAATAATTGTTCACATTATGTAACTAATTAATTTAAATGATGGGTCAGACCTGATTTGGCCCAGCCCACATGTATGGGCGAGTCTGGCCCACTCTAAAAAAGAAGAAGAAAGATTAGAGTTGGTCGAGATCAGCCTAACCCTTTTTCTGGGCTAAGCTTGGCCTAGTCAGCTAGGTTGGCCCAACTCATGTATATTTACTATATATATTTATTTATAATAATATATAATATTATAATATAAAAAAAGCAAAAATTTTCAAAAAAAATTAAAAATCTATTAAAAAAATTGTGATGTTCTCAAATATTTTTCTGCCAATTTTACATAATATCAGGTTATATATTTACACTGTAAAATATAAATTCGGTATTAAAATACCAGGTTTTAAATCAAAATATTTAAAAAAATCTCAAAAACTTTTAAATCAATTTCTCGTTAAAAAAAAATATTTTAACGCATACGACTAAATCTTAAAAATTTTCGATGCATATTTTCATTAAAAAATTGCACATTTCTCATGCTTTGAAAATCCAAAAAAAAAAAATGAATATCATATCTAGTTTATAATAATCCATTAGGGTTTGACCAAAATATCAAAAACCTTTTGCCAATCTTTTTTTAGGGTTTAGATATAGACATTAATATTTATGAGGTGTAAAATTATACAATAAAGTATACCTTTAGATATTAAAGATACAAGGTATAAATAAATGTGATGCTAAAATTCAGACTTTAAAACGGTCAGGATTTAACCCAATAAGATAGAGACTATCTTATGAAGAAAAATCTGCCTTGAATCTTAAAAAAATCAATGAATAGAAACCCGACTTAGAAAAAGACAATCAAACAACAATGCAGCTTACCTTAGGTAAGGTGTACTGGGATAATGTGTCTTGCCCTTGCACAACCGGTCCCTTACCCAAACTCTTACAGACCATAAGTTTCTAGTGACCATAATACTAGGTCATGACTCTTGAACCTTAATCATAATTTTATAATTAAATCCAAAATCCCTTTCCAACACATAACACCTCACATAGAAGGCATGATAAAAGTCTCCATCATCACTAGACAACGTTGTGTAGGTATGCACCCCTCGATAGGATGACGACTCCATTAGGGACCACCTTGTCTGGTCGGACTAAGCTTTGTTTATTTGATTGTTTTCCATCTTGTTGGTCTTTAATTTTAGCTTGCATTTTTACTGCTTTAACATGTGTTTTAATTTTGTGAATAAACCCAATTCTAGGTTACGTGTAGAGTAGCGGTTTGCCTCATGACTTTCAGTCGGAGTACAGATTTATGAAACATCTAGCTATGAACTAAGTGTTTACTTGGTAATGGTAGTCACATTATACCCCAACCTTTCCTTGTAAACTCATATACTACCTTCACGTGAGGTGGTCACTAGGTAGTTCATGAACCCTTTTAAGATTAGGTAGAAAGTCAACCCATTATGTAGTAACTTAAAACCTTTCTTTAGAGTATGAATTCCCTTGATACTTATTTTGCATGGGTTTTTACCATTCCTATCCAATGTGTATTTATATACATTTGCATCCATACACATACATCCATCCATTGTAAATGATATGCATACTTCTATCAAGTTGAAATATAAGTCCTCAAAGAGCCTATAACACTTGACTCTGAGCAAGAAACATGGAAGATGAAGAACATGCTCACCGTGACACTCATTTCCAAGAAGAGTTAGGGTCTCTGAAAATAAGTGTGGCTTACCTCACTAGCTTACTCGAGCAAACTCTGAGAAATGCCTCTGATGAAGGTTCTTTCAATCGGTCAGCTATTTCTGTTTAGCCTTCGACAACAGCTCAATCCAAAGAAACAATGAGTGAACATGGTTAATAACCTCTATACAATCCAACATTTGTGCACTTAATGCTATCAGCACCAGCCTCTACAGTCATAGATCCATTTGCTAATGAGTCCTATAAGAGCAGTCATCTAATGACATTGATCAAGATATGATGGTGACATTGAAAGCTTGGATTAGAGCCATTGAAAGGGTAGACTTGTACGATCTAGTATGGGCAGCAAAAATGTGTTTAATCCGAAATATGGTTGTCTAGAAAAAGTTTGGTGTTCCTGAATTCATCAAATATACAGGAACACAATGGCCTGTGACTCATCTCAAGTCCTACTATAACAAAATGGCAGAAGTAGTACATGATGAAAAATTACTGATGCACTTTTTTCAAGATAGCTTGAGTGGGGCGACATTGAGCTTATATATAAGATTAGACAACACAAAGATTCACACATGGAAAGACTTGGTAGATGTTTTTGTGAGGCAATACAAGAATAATATAGACATTGCTTATGACATAACTAGCTTGTCTAATATAGAGAAAAGAGACAAGAAAAGCATGAGGGAATATGCCCAAACGTAGAGAGATTTAGTTGCACAGGTATATCCCCCTCTTTAAGATAAAGAGATGGTCACCCTATTTGCTAACATGCTCAAGGTGCCCTACTATGAACATGTAATAGGTAGTTCAGCTCATCAATTTACTGACTTTATGGTAGTAAATGAGTGCACAGAGCAAGGAGTCAAAAGTGGTAGAATTTATATGCCCATTGAGAAAAGAGGCTTTAAGGATAAAAGGAAGGAGGTCAACTATAGGGGTAAGAATAACCCATTCCAAAACTATCACACTTCATCATTACACCCTAAATTTCTAACATCAATCTCAACCCTACAAGAAAGCTTGAGCCTCAAATCAAACACCAAAGAATCTAAGAACAATTATCTCTATTATTACTATCCTTAAATTAGATATACCAAAAGCTACTAAGCATTGGACATATAGCTTCAAAACCCCTGCCACTTTTGCAACCACATTACCCCAACTAGTACAAACCCAACCTCACTTGGGAGTGCTATATTGGTGCCGCAAGACACAATATTATACTTGCAGTACCTTCAAGAAGAGGCTCATGCATTTGATTAAAGCTAGATGGATAACTTTCAAAGGAACTCCAACTGTAAGTTCAAACCCTCTACCTAATCATGCTTCAGGTATTGAATCGGTGTATACACTGGAGGTGAAATTCTTTGAAAACCATAAAGCACTAAGGGCAAGAGTACGGTATGAAGAAGGTAGTGTGCATTCTCAAGGATAGAGGATGGTGTTCTGCCATAAAATAGAAGGATAGAGTCTGCCTCTAATAATCCCTTTCGTTTGATCATATCTGCAAAGTTATTTTGATTTTTTCATATTTTAACTTGTTTTAATCTAGTTGGCAATTCAGCTCATAATGCTACAAGACTCTATGTCAAATAAGCCTATATTTTTAATAAGATTATATGTTTCTAATGTGCCTTTATTTTTGTTGTTTCATGCAAATAACATACTGAGCACACTCTATACTCACAAAACCACTGTACCAAGAATTCTTTGGTGTTTTCTCTTTTTTTCTTTTCTCTCTAAAAAAAAAAGCATGACCTCATGTTTTCATAAGAATTTTTGGAAAATCAAAGTTTTAATATATAAAAAAAAAAATCAAATTGGTGTATATTCTAATAAACAAGTTTTGAAAATTTAAGTAATATGTAACACTTAAAAAACCTGAAAGACAACCCGAACACCATGAGATAACTTCAAAACTGAGTTTTGGTTGCATGAATAATGAGAAACCATTTTGCATATTCACATGTGAGAAAGCAAAGCTTGTCGATTCTACTTGTATGTATTTGAAATAAAAACAAAGGTCATCTTTGATCATCCTTTCATAATGCTAAAAATCCCTTGAAGTTCCCTTTTAAGCCTAATAATTTTTTCTTAAAAAAATAACCTTGGCTAGGATTACGCCCTACACTAGGAGGCAAGTACAAAAAATCCTTAATGATTAAAAGTGCCCAAACAACTCTAGAGGGGATGAAAAAGTCCTTAACGATAAAAGGGCCCAAACGACATTATAGGGCATCAAATTGGGATGTTGAAAGAAAAGCCTCAATTATTAAAAGTGCCCAAACAAAGTTAGGGGGCATGAAAGAGTTTCAAAAAGATTTGTGTTTGCCATAAAAATCACTAATATAATAATGCTTAAAATCAAAAGAAAAGAAAGCCCAACATTGAGAGGCACCATGGACTATTTTGCAAGTCAATTCCAAGGTCCAGAAATTCATGGAAAAATAAAAGTTTGGGATATAAGCACTCGTGATCCTTAGTCTTAAAGTCCCATAAACACCTTTTGAGCCTATAAATATCATTTTCTTTATAGCCAAGAGTTGAAGCCTACATTACGTGCCCAATCAAGCCCTTTCTAATCTAAGGCAGACAATCTGAATTGATAGACTTTGCTTGCCCATATGAAATAAGTCATTATTCATACAAGCAAAATGAATGCTTTGAAAACTTGTTCTTTAAAACCCTTAAATTGAAGTTGGACCTTTTTGACCAATCAAACATCATATCACTTCACTAAAGCAAAACAAAAAAATTTCAACACTCATGCAAACCTATCAATGAGAATGGTTTGAATTTTTCAAAACAAGTTTGTTTTGAACAAACATCAAAATGATTTTTTTTGAATAACTTTGAAATTCCAAAAGTTCTTTGTGAAAAGAACTCTTTGTAAATAACAAAATGTTCTTCCATATAGTCTCATCCCTAAGAAAAACTCAAATTGAACACTTAAAGACATGATCAAACTTGGAGGTAATCCACTAAAACGCATAAAGCTGACTCCATGATTCTCCTTATAAGAAAACATAAAATGTTAGGCGAAGCTGACAATCCTTCGAATAAAGGTTTGTAGGCAAATAAATATGCTAATGTCATATCCCTTCCAGAGGTCAAGATCACAAGATGTGACTCAAGTAAGCAAGAGCAGAAAGGCATCAAAGTTTACTATCAGAGACTCAGACTTTTGAGAAAAGAAAAACTTCATGAAGAAAAGAAGACATATATTTCTTAAATAAGTATATATGTATATTGATTATGATGCATTACTTTTATCCCTAATAGATCAGTGTCTCATTATTACCTCTTTTTGAGTTGGCTATTGAGCCCTCATCATGAAGATGGTGTATTTCTAGCCCTATCTTCCGTCTCTTTTGAGTGTGTCTTAGAGCCCTCGACCATCTTAGGTAGTGCTTTTTTTAACCTTACATATTTTTTAGTGTGACTTTGAGACGTCATCTTATAGGTAATTCATTTTCTAACCTTACCTCTTTTCGAGTGTTTCTTTGAGCCTTCGACCACTTTGGTAGTGCATTTTCTACTCTACCCCCTATCGAGTGCGCTTTTTAGCCTCGTTCCCCTTCGAGTCTTATCTCTTTTTTTAGCTTCCACCTCTTGAATAATGTGCCTTTGAGCCTTATCATGTCGTCTCTATAAAACATTTCATTTCACCTAGGTAGGTCACTCATCACAATCAGACTTCTTTAAAAACTCTTCTCATCTTCTATTTGGGTTAGTTGCCCATTACAATGAAACAATTTTAAGAAATCTTCGCATTTTCAATACTTTTAAAATTTTTTGCATTTTTCATCTACTTGAAAAAATCTATGTATTTTTCACCACTTTGAAAAATCTATGTATTTTTCACCACTTTGAAAAATCTCTGTATTTTTTACCACTTTGAAAACTTTTTTTATTTTTTACCTAGGCAGGTTGCCTATTATAATAAGACCACCTTGAAACATCTCTATATTTTTTACTATTTTGAAAAAAAATCTCTTAAAAATCTTTTTTCACCTAGATAGGTTGCCCATTAGAATAAAATCGCCTTTATTTTTTTTTTAATTTTCTCTAGGTAGGTCACCTATGACAATTCGATCATTCAAAATCTTTGAATTTTTAAAAGCAAAATCTTACAGTTTTTACTCTGAATGCACTTTCTAGCCCTCAAAAAGATTCATCATTTCTTAGTATGATGAATCCATCATCTCATTTTTCTTCTTCTTCTTTACAACTCTTACTATTTAAAGTCTCTTACGAGACTTTCTATTGTAAGCATTGTAAAAAGGGAGACAACTATCATAATTCAATTTATTCCCTAAAAATCAATTTTTTTTCAAAATAAAAAATAAAATAATAATAGTAAAGGTTGGCAATGTAAAGAAAGCAAACCGGGGAATCAAGCTGCATTTTTTGGAGGAAATTAAAGACCTAATAGTACCCTATTATACCAAAAAATATAAAGAAAATGCAAATTTAAGGTTAAATTAAATGATTATTGGATTAATTTACATAAAAATTAAGTCCAAAAATATAATTAAATTTTTAATAGCTTAGTCTGATTTAATCATGAGTCAAATTGAATTTTAATTATGTTTAAGAATTAATTTGGTTCCAATTGAAGGATTTAATTAAGTGCAAGGACTTAATTATACTTTAAATGGGTCAAATTAATTTTATTTGGGGCTTAACTAGTGAAAAATTAAGTTTAATAGTCTAATTTGAGATTAATTGAGAAGATTAGAATTTTAAAAGATCAAATTTAATTTTTACCATGTTCATTGATTGAAATTAGAGGCGAAATTGTAAGACAATTGATGTTTTGGGGTCAATTAGGAGTTAAATTGAAGAAATTGACAGTTAAGGACTACTTTGCAAAAAACACCAAACTATAGAGGTTTAATTGACAAAAACCAGAGATGAAATTGAAAAAATTAAAAATTTAATATTCAATTAGGAGTTAAATTGATAAAATCCGAGACCAATGACCATATTGTAAAAGGTACATAAATAGAAGCTAATATTGAAGTACCACGGGCCTAATTGTATTAAATCAAAAGTTTATGGTAAATTAAGGATTCAATTGAAAGCAATTGTAAGCTGAAGGATTAAAGTGAAATTCATTTTAAATCCCTAATTCAAACCCAAAATGAATTAGGGTTTTTTTTGAAATATTTCAAAACAAAAAAAATCAAAACATTTTCGAAAACAAAAATCTCAAAAACTTTTAAATCAATTTTCCTTTTAAAAAAATATTTTCATGCATACGGTCAAATCCTAAAAAATTTTAATGCATATTTTCATTTAAAAAATTATATATTTTTTTCTTTGAAAAAGAGATATCATAACCAATTCATGATTATCAATTAGGGTTTGACCAAAATTTCAAAAATCTTTTGCAAATCTTTTTTTAGCGTCAAGATATAGACTTTAATATTTGTGAAGTGTAAAATTATACAATAAAATACACCTTTAGATATTAAAGATACAATGTGTAATCAGACTTTAGAACAACTGAGATTTAACTCGATAAGATAGAAACTCTCTTATGAATAAAAATTTACCTTAAACCTTAGAAAAGACTAATAAATAAAAACATGACTTAGAAAAAAACAATCAAATAACAATACAACTTACTTTAGATAGGGTGCACTAGAAGTGATATGTTTTACTACATATTAAAATGAAGTTTCTAATAATCATAGTATTAGGTGGTGGTTTCTCAACCTTAATTATAATTCTATGATTAAATTTAAAAGCCTTTTCTAATATACAATACCTAACATAAAAGATATGACAAGAGTCTCTGTTATTATCAGACTATATCATGCTAGCACGCACCCATCCCATGACAACATTAATGGAGTTGACAAAGTATACTCTTCTCTGTATGCAACTTTACTTTAACATGCAGGAAAACATAAAGATATGATTCTTTTAATATACCTAAATAAATACAAAAGTACTAATTTTATTAAATATAAATCAACATTTAGTATCTGATTTTTGAATCATAAAATAATCTACCCCACACAACTAGACAATTGAAGCCTTACAACTTGAATAGGTTATATTATATACAACCTAAACTGATCTCTATGCACCCATTATACACCATCTAGATTATCACACGCAACCTATATACTATTATGTATACATTCAATAAACACAGTTACAATTTACTTTTCTTCTTCTTTTTTTTCACGCACACTGTGCTATTATTTTTCTATCACACTAAATATCCTTAGAGCTTGTTTAATATTGTAATAATGATTATTTTTTAAAATATATTTTTATTTAAAAATATATTGAAATAATATTTTTTTTATTTTTAAAATATATTTTACCATCAAAATAATCTAAAAATACCAAAAATTTAAATTAAAGTAAAAATATAAAAAAAATATTTTTTAAAAAAATATTTTTAAAACACAAAAATAAACATTCTCTCATTTAACATACAAGTTCTTTTATTTATATTTATACAACCTCTAGCCAACTAATAACAAGCCAACTAATAACAAGTTCAATACTGACTTGGAAACCAATGTTTTCAACTATTAGTAACCAGTACTGTTCTGTCCAGTAGGAAACCAACACTACCAAGAGATCAAATACGCATACCATGAATATTGAAAATTAATACCCACTTGGTCTATTTTAAAAATATTATAACTCTCTAAAACTATAATTAAGAAGTAATTAATTTAATCTATATATATTTTTCTTCCATCGAAAGAAAACCAGGTTTGAGGCGAGAGAAGCCCACAAGAGCACCATAAAATGAAATAAAATAAGAAAATGGGCTGCGTATTGAATACCATAATCCTTGACCAGTTGATGGAGGAAGGGCATGACACGAGGTAGAAGAGCTTCTGATAAACCAAGGGGTTTGGTTCTTGCTTCCTTCAACATATCTGAACTTTCTTTCCAGTCTCCCAACAAAAGCCTGTAAGGCTTGCCTGCAAAACCTTGTTGTCTCAAGCACCTCTCGACCTTCTTCGGCCGAAACCAAACCCAGTTCAAAACTCTCCATGCCCATCTTAGCACTGCAACATAAACAATGGAGACTAGAATTGAAGTGACTATTACTGTCATTTTTACACTAAGAAATAAATCCAGAAATGGATAAGAGAGCGAGAGATAAGGCGAGGACTTTGGGCAGGTGATGCGTGCAGACACCATGCGCACAGAGACCAATATAAATATTATTGCTTTCAGACATTTCTTTCCAAGCAAGTTTCAATGATTCTAGAAGGGGGTGAGTGATATTTTTTTCTTGTTTGTGTGGCAGAAAAGTCAATTCTGAATGGCCATCTCCATATCTTGTTTGCTAGTGTTTTGATAGGTATTTCCTTGCTAGGTGCACTAAAATTCCTTTTTTCTGGATTCTTTACTGTTGTATTCATTAAATCAATTAATTAATTCATGAGAATAAACAAATTGTTGGCTGGAGAAGAGAAAATAAATCAATATATAAATAATCATTAGATTCTCAGCATGAATAGCCGTTTATAAGTTAGATGATATCTTCTTCTTTTCCCTCTAGATCACATGGTTTGACATTGAAAGCATTATTATGCTTTGTTCGAAGAAGCTAAATAAGTTATTGTAGATTACAATTGTGGTTTTTTTTTTTCTCTTCAAGGGCATGCCCAACATTTCACCTTGGTCGGTCTAAATATTTTGAATAAATCCATTAAATAGAACTTCTAACAAAAAAAACTTTGGTGTAGTTTAAATCACGAGGGTTGGTTCCCAGGGAACCTTACGCCTCCCATTGCTGCTCCTGCTGCTTTGTGTTGCATGTTTCATCCATGCTGCCCCTGCTGGTTTAGATCTTAAATTTCCAAGGAGAAAAAAAGAAGAAGAAACTCAGTGGACTCTGGTTAATTTCTAAGGCTGCCCTTCCATCTTCTTTTTCATGGTTAAGTTAATAGCTCAGAAAATTGTTCTTGTTGTTTGTTGATCTTTCTTCTACATATAATTGCTGCAGCTTTTGAATGCTCCCCTCTAGTTTCCACACCTGTTTTTTTGTTTTTCCTCCTTCGGATTGGAACAAAGAATTCACAGGAATCTCTTCGACAAGCACCCTTCAGTCACCCATATGATTTGAACGTGCTTTTCCCCTTAACATGGCCTTTTATATCTTGTCTTACTGCTTCTGCTAGCTGCAATGTAATAATCACCATTGTTGATGTTTAACATGCCTATGCCTACCTCCTAACAGTACATTTTTATGCTTTCCTTTATTTTCGATCCACAATGGCTGCTTTCATGCTTTTCCTTCACATTCGTTTATTCAAACCATGTTGGATGGACACCGCAAATACATTGTCAAAACAGTTTTTTAATAATAATAATAATAATAGATTGGTTTTGAAACTTCAATCACAGAAGATGGAGATTAATATATTAATAGATATGCAGGAACAGTCAAATTAAATTAAACAATTACATAAATATAAAGAACACTAATACTAAACAGTTAGCTGTGGTGCGACCCAAAATAAAAATTATAATTGCTTTGAAAGACTCTCACAATAAATTAACATTTTACGAATTCTACAAGCCAGAGGATTATGCCAGTTGGAAGGAAAGATAAAATATTTTTTTGAAAAAAAAATCATCTGTAAGGTAATTATATTTATATGTATGTTTTCGATAAAATAAATCGATGGTAATTTCATAAGTATTATATGTAATTATTTAAAAATAAAATTAAAAAAAATAAAATAAAATAAAAACAAAAAGTTTTATTATTAATTTAAAAAATATTATTAAATGCAATTTATCTATCTAGATAACACAAACTAGATGAGGAAACATAAGCGGATCTTAACAAGAACCAAGAAGGCAACACGGTGGAACATAGATACTGATGAAAGTTACCAACAGTTGCTCGATGACATTCTATTTATCCCTCAATTCAGTCATCTCAACCCTAAATTAGGTCATCTTAGCTTAAACTTGTTCTTGTATAAGTCTGGATGGCAAGTGACTACTAGCTTGATTCGGATTGCGAGGTCCCATTGGTCAAGACACTATGGCCCACCATCTTATCCATAGCCATAATATTATAGATACCATATACCTAATTTTTATATAGTCCACTGATAGATTTCATCTTCAACCACAAATTCAGATCGAGTTCTAGATTGGTTGAAGGATCTTCAATGTATCTTTCATGCAATCAGTTGTTATATGTTTCTTGAAAAAATAGATATATCATCAAATATAAAGAAGAAATGTTCAAATCCTATTTACAATGAGCTTCTCGGCTCGGCTATCCATAAGCTTCTATATTTTTTTTCTATATGTCCTTTTCGTGTTGATTTAAATAAAAAGTTTTATCGGTCTTAGATTTTGTCTAACCATTATAGCTTGCAAAAGAAAGTTACTGTTAGTTAAAATTTTTCATATAATACAACAATTTAAAAAAACATTATTATATAAAACGTAAATCTTATCATTTGCTTTACATGTGAAACGAACGAAATAGATCTTCTAGTGCTTCGAATGGGATTATGACCATCTCAAGAAATACTCTGACATCACATGCTAGAGATAGCAGTCTCAAATACCCTCTATGACATGTGGAGGTTTCAAATCCCTCTACATGGCCATCTATTCCTGTCCTAAAAGACCTATCATGCAACTTAGTTCAAAAAAAAATCAAATAAGATAACAAAAATATAAATTTGAATATATTTTTTAAATCACAATTTGAATTTGCTCTTACCTAATGGTTTTGTGATTCTCCCACACTCTCCTAGTCACGTCGTTGTCAGCTTCCTCCTAATTAAAGTTTTTCTTAAAATTAAAAACTAATTAGATTAAATATTAAAAAATAAATGTTTATATGTATACTAACCTTGAGCTTTTCAAACCGAACATTAATTATAGGCTTCCATTCAAGATTTTTAGAAATTTGACTACGTTGAAACAAAGGTAGTTTCATTGACGATTTCATTACCAATGTTATTATGTAAGTAGCCTCAATATTTGTAAACTTGAATTTTAATTTGTTCATTAAAATTAATTATTCAAACTTTATCTATTGTGTTTGATTTCTTTTCGTGAAAGAAAGGAAAACAACTTACACGTTATAGTTGGACTTCCACTAAACAATATACTTTCCTGTGTAAACATCTCACTCAAAAGGGACACCCGTTTTATGAGTCGTACTCACACTTGATGAGTCTAAATCGAGGTAGGGTGTTTGAGGTGTCTCGTCATGGTCAGCACCTAGAGACACTACCTACTCTTGCTCATTAAAAGCGTTGCTAGGAAAAACCAATAGCACCTTATATCCGTCTTTGTCTTTACCATACTTCTTTTCCTCATCTAAATAAATTTGATAAAGAAAAATAATAACATGATCACTAGATCTTATTTTAAAAAAAAATTCACCACTACCTACCCTATATGATAGCCTACTTAAAATTTTAAAACCTATAAATACATATCAATAACTTATATCACAAACCAATTGATTTTTTTATGAATAATATTTAACTTATATATATGTTTAAAAGAAGAAATTCCATTTTGCATTGGAAAGAAATCCTATTTCTATTCCATTTTAAGTGCTTAGAGAACCATATATACCCTTGCTATTCTAAAAACCAAGAAAGACAAGTGGGAAAACTTAGAAAAAAAATAATAATATGTGATGCATATAAAGCAATTCAAGTAATTCAAAATAGAAAGAATTAACTAAAATCTATTGAATGACAACTCAAGTATGTCTAATTCTTCCCCTCTATAGCTTTTTTTCCAATTAAGTAAGTGATTTTGATATCAAATTATTTGGAATAACACACAATGAGTTTATTTTTGACACCTATTGTCTTAAAAGCCACATACTGAATCTTTATAATACCTAGCCAAGTATTTTGCCTCTTGTGTATTTTAATTCCCAACTTAATTATTTTCCACCCTTGGCCAATGATTTTGTTGACTTCAATATACACTTTAACTATATAATAGTTCTCATTCCATTTCAATCAAAAGGACACAATAGTAATACAGCTTCATCATACATCTGGAGCATAGGCATTAGTGTGCCATTATTGAAGGAATAGATATTATACCTATAGAAGGATGAATTTATAAACTCAAATCTTTATGGCTTTCAATGGCTTTTTTTTTTTTACTCACAATGCAGGAGAAAATAATAAGGAGAGGCTGGGCAATCATCATCAATATCACTGGAAGAGAAGAGGATATCATCGGTCTTTTTTTGCTAGAGCTGTTATCATTGACTAAAGGTGGACTGGTGAGGAAGTTGGTCACCATCAATTGGAGGGGAAAGAAGACATGTAATAAAATTTTTAAATTTTTTTGGCTAGATTGGTGTCCGATTATTTGTTCCTGGTTTTCCTAACAAAGTAGTATCAGAGCACTAGTTATGTAATTGAATTTCTTGTACAGTTAAAATGAAAAAGGAAGATTTAGGCATAATAAAATCACTTCTCTAATTAGTTTCTATGAAAAACAATGATAGAAGATCACTTATATTGCAATGATCTAGTTTTGCCGCTTAAGTGTAAAGGAATAAAGCCTAATAAGATGGATGAGGCAAAATGGAATGGGCTTAATAGAAAAGCGACTACTTATGGTAGAAAATGGGTATCTTCTAAATCCATTAATCATATTTCTTAAGAACATGACTGTTATATAGTTTGGAAGATGTTGGAAGAAACTTTGCTAAGGAGAGTGCACAAAACAAGGTTTCTGTAATTAGAGACCTTGTGAATTTGAAGTATAAAGATGGTAAAGTTGCTTCAATACATATAAATTAATTTCAAGGGTTCCTGAATCAGCCGTCATTGATGAACCTTGAGTTAGCTAATGAGATGCAAGCGTTAATCCTATTGAGTTCATTGCCGGATAATTAGGAGACTTTGATGATTTCACTTAACAATTCTATTTTGAATGGAAAGATCACTTTGAAAACAGTAAAAGATTGTATCCTCAATGAAGAGAAGAGGAGGAAAGGAACAAGCACTTCCGAGTCTAATACACTTATTACAGAAAGTCGAGGGAGAAGTCAAAGTAGGTTCTCTCACGGCAAGCAAGATAGAGAATCCAGCAATAAAAAGGGCAAAAGAAAGCCAAGAGAAGGATCTTAGTCAAGAAAGGCTTTTAAGTGTTATTATTATGACAAGCCAGGGCATATTAAAAAAGAATGTAGAAAGTATAAAAGAGATAAAAAGGATAAAGATGAAAATAAGAATGAAGAGAATGTTACAGCTACAGTTGTATTTGATAGTGATATTAGCATTGTTTGTGATGATGGTTATGTTGATCTTGCATGTCAGGATACCACTTGAGTTGCAGATTCAGTAGCTTCTTACCATGTTACACCCTGACGTAATTTTTATATATCCTACATTACTAGTAACTTTGGTCAAGTTAGGATGAGAAATCAAACGATGGGTAGTGTTGTAGGTGACACGACTAAAAGGTTGATGTCTTCTCCCAAGTGCAGGAGTGTTGAAGTAATAAATAACCCGGCAAGACCGGGGTCGAACCACAGGGAGGTTAATTGTCTCTTATTATTGAATTGGAAACCACACACAAAGGAGGTTCCAATCAGATTATATATTGTTAACATGATTACATTAGTCATCTTATTCAATTAATGCTAATACTTGTAAATCTCGTCAAGCATTCATGATTATAACTTATGTTAACAACAAATCAAGTTCCTTTCATAGCTCAGGTGTCGGTTATACCATACATTATGGGCTATGAAAGTGCCAAGCATTTGTTGTACCAAGTGTTATACAACATAAATCAAGATTAGTCATTTAACAAGCAAAGTATTAAAGAGTGAACAAGATAGCAAATATAAAACATGTTAGTATCAAACATTAAAGTCCATATTAAGTTTACATTATACTTATTCTTACACCATTAGTGTAACCTTTTCACCTTGACATAATTAACTTAGCTAGACATAATGAAAGAAAGCAAAATAGATAAACAAAATAAGAACATAAAAGTTAACTAAGTAAAGGAAAGGAAATGAAAGGCATAAACTTAATATTAATGAAAACAAAGCATAAAAAATACAAAGAGAGAAAGGAAGAGCATGATCTTGATCTGGAAATCAAGATGCCTAAATGCATGGCAAATGCCTCCTTTTATAGGCCAAAAATGGGAACTATTGATTTGATGACTAATTGATAAGTGGGTGACCAACTTTTGACTTGGTGACAATCCTTATCTTCTCTTGTCTGCCCAAAACGTCATTGATAACGTCAAAATTGGAGCCAGTTGTAAACATGAAAGTTGTAGGCAATTGTCTCAGCTTTCTTGTGTAAAAATTTCAGCTCATTTGGACTTCTAGAACTCCAGATATGGCCAAAATACCGAATAGTGCTCGGGCTGGAAGACAGATTCGGGCTTCTTTGTTGTTGCTACAATTTGGACTTGATAATGGCCTTTTTAGATCTTGGGCTCCATATGAAAGTTGTAGGCCTATGTCTTACCTTTCCATCCATATAAATTGGACCTAAATCTGAGATCTGTAGCTCCAGATATGACCCAATTACCGAACAGTGTTCCGGTTTGGATTGCACCGACATCTCTTTTCTAAGTTTGGCCATCTCTTTATCCTTGCAATTTAAGTTCTTCAAGTCATCAATCAATCCTTTCATTTATGTGATAGGCCTGCATTAAAAATAGACATTTACCATAAATTATAGGTATCTTATATTATTAGATACATTATTATAAAACATATTTTAGTTAAGGAGTTATTGATACTTCAAGTGCAAAATGATGATATAAAACCATGATAAAAATGCACTTTTAAGTACTAATCACACCCCCCAACCAGCTTATTACTAGTCCCTAGTAATCAAAGCGTTAAAATAGAAAACAAATTTGCAAATTTCACAAAGCAAGGTATTCATCATTTAACTTCCATTAATCTATCCAGATAAACAAACTCTCATTAAATTTATATATCTGCTCAATACCACTTAACAAGATATTAATAAACCTTTCTTTTGTGCTCAATGTATCAACACATAATTATGGGGCTTTTCTTGGAAGAAAACAAAATTTTTGTTCTAATGTTTAAGGTTAACTTCCTTGGGTTGGGATTATTATTTTTGTCTTTTTTTTTTAATGTATATACATATAATTTAAAAATATCATGCATCTTTAACCCATGTAATGAGCTTTCAGCTAATGACTCCCAGACCAGTTGGTATTAGGGCATTAGGTGTTAAGACACCCCTACGAGCTTAGTAACTCGGGTCGCAGATACTGATATGTAGATAGTGCAATGTTTGATTCCTTTAAGCTTTTCTCCTCAACCCATGTAACAAGCGTTGGGCCAATAGCTCCCAAGTCAGTTGACTTTAGGGTATTAGGTGTTAAAACACCCCTTCGGGCTTAATTGCTTAGGTTAGGGAGGCTACGAAACCAAACTTATCTACATTTTTATTATCATCATTTTTTTTTTCTTTTTTTTTTTTTTTTTTTTTTTTTTTTTTTTTTTTTTTTTTTTTTTTTTTTTTTTTTTTCTTTTTAATTATATACAATCCCTTTCCCTTAGTTGTTACCTTTAACAAAAGAACATAAATAATGTAATAATCCAATATGCAACCCACAATCATATGTTAAAGTGTGTGTGTGTAAATTAAGGTTTAAGAATACATGTTAAATAAGTATATGAGCAGAATTAAGTGGTAACAATACGAGAGTTTGTAAACCTGAATATTTCAGGAAGTATTATAATAGACCTTGTTAAGAATGGTTACTAAGATGCGTCTCAAGAGTCACTTTAACAAAAGAACTCCTTTACTCTGCCATCCTAGTAACAACAATTATGCACATGCTTTATGAAATGAAAAACAATTTTTTTTTTTATCAACTACTACCCTCTCCCCCCAACCAAAACGAGACATTGTCCTCAATGTTCTAAGGTAGAAAGATAGAGTATAAAAGATATCACCTGAAATAACGAACACTGACAAAACCTGAAACACACTGAAACAAAAATAAGAAATAACAAAACATAATAATAAAACCAAAAGACACAAAAATTCACAAATGAAGGCTCAAATCCAATCTAAGCTTTTTACGGCTTTCCTTAGATGACCAATTTATGCGACTCATGGAAGGATCAATCACAGGAATGAAAGATTGTAGTTGGTCAATCAATTGTTCAGCAGTAGTAGCAGAGATTATGATTTGTCGTGCAGAAGATGTTAGAAATTCCTGTTCCACAGCATGATCAAGAAAAGACAACAACTTATCATAATAACCATTAACATTTAACAAACCTATGGGTTTATGGTGAATGTGCAATTGAGCCCAAGAGGAAATATGAAAGATCTCTTCCAATGTGCCTAGACCACCTGGTAAAGTAATGAAGGCATCAGCATGGTTAAACATTGCATTCATTCGAGCTGACATTGTGGAGACCTGAAGTTCCTCTCCAATTGTTTTTCCAATGATGTCCCCTTGTGCCAAAGCTTCAGGGACGACCCCCAAAACTTGACTACCTCCTAAAAATGCAGCTATTGACACACCTCCCATTAACCCAAGACTGCCTCCCCCATACACTAAATGAATCTTTCTCTCAGCTAGCACCTGACCAAGATGATTTGCTGTTTCTAAAAACTCCTTTTCTTTCCCAGGACTAGATCCACCGAAAACACAAATATTTCTTATTTGATGACTTGAGGAACTTGCCATTTCTGCACACTTCTGTATTTGTTGAATGTATGGGTTGAGTAGAAATGAAAGGAAGGAAGAGAGGGTTTTATAGATGAGAAATGAGAAAGGCAATCATAACACCTATATGTAGGCCAGCTGGAGTCTCACACTCTCTCTCTCTCTTTTTATTTATTTATTTATTTACTTTAAAAAAAAAAAGCATGTGTATATACAGGTAGTTGTGATTGTGGCTCACATCTTCCCTTGGTTTTACGTCCAAGAACGGCTTAAACACCCTTTATGGGTCGGGGATAGGCTTCCCATCCAGTTTTCTTAAAAACTGGCAAACAGGGTCTTTTTTAGTCAGATTCCCAAGACTAAGTCGATCATGTTCTTTATGAAATAGTGGTCATAAATCATGAATTGCACGATGCACATCTCCATTAGGATGCGTCTCAAAAGTCAATAGAAGATTATCTAAAGACTCCTTACTCAGGCCATCCTTAATCAATTGTATTTTATCTTCACGGTTTATAGATACCATTCCTAAAGAAGGACATTGTGTATTACAAGTCCATCTAGCACATCGATGACAGACTCCTAGTTGTTTTGCACGACGCTTCTTTGCAAAAGTGCTTTTACCTGTTCCAAGCATGTGTGAAATAAAGAAATTAGAGGACTCACCTAATAATCGGACATTTGCTTCAATCAACCAGCGAATATCTTCAGGAATTCCATGATTCATTAACAATCTCAATCTTGCACATCTAGCATGGTAAATTTTTGTAATCGCATTCTGAGGCAGAGCGGGAAAATACTTTTTTAATTTTTCAAGATTAGTGTCCATTTTCAAATGAGAATTGGAAGAGAGATTCAAAGAATTGCACAGATATATACACAGATATCAGTAATTGTGGGAAACTGAAAGAACCGACTTAAGTCACAGAGTACCGTTATCCGCCATTTGACCGGGGTGAGAGAAACTTGCAAAAATCACTCAAAAAGAAGCAAAAATAAAATAAAATAAAATAAAATCAATCTTTATATAAAGGATCACTCAATTCAATAGAGTTATGTTCAACTGAAAAATTGTCAAAGTAAACTTTCAGACGATGTCCATTTACCTTGAAAACATTGCCATTCTTTGTATTCTCGATGTCATAGGCCCCATATGGATACACATGTTTCACAATAAAAGGACCGCTCCATCTTGATCTTAATTTTCCAGGAAATAAATGCAGTCGAGAATTATAAAGCAAGACTTTTTGACCAACATTGAAGGTTTTTCTCTGTATTTTCTTGTCATGAAACTCTTTAATTCTTGCTTTATGAATTCTTGAATTTTCATATGCATCATTTCTTATTTCCTCAAGCTCATTTACTTGTAATTTTCGCAGTTGACTAGCATCATCCAGATTTGAATTGAAAACTTTAATAGCCCAATAAGCTTTATGTTCAAGTTCCACAGGCAAGTGACAAGGTTTTCCATAGACTAGTCTATAAGGTGACATACCTAATGATATTTTATAAGCAGTTCGATAAGCCCAAAGTGCATCATTAAGTCTTAAAGACCAGTCTTTCCTATTAGGGTTCACTGTTTTCTCCAAAATATGTTTGATCTCCCTATTAGCAAGCTCTACTTGTCCACTTGTTTGAGGGTGATAAGGGGTGGCAACTTTGTGTGTGATTCCATATTTCTTCATTAAAGACTCAAATGGCTTGTTGCAGAAATGTGTTCCACCATCACTTATTATGGCGCGAGGGACTCCAAATCGACTCAAAATATTTTCTTTCAAAAACTTTATCACTGTTTTGTGATCATTGTTGTCGCTACGCGACGTCGGGCGACGGCTCCACTCCTTTTTTGTTTGTTTTTTTTTAAAATAAAAGGAATTTAAATTTTATTTGATTGGGGGATATAAAGATTTTATTGGAGTCGCCATCTAGTAATTTGAGGGAATTAGAAATCCAAAATTAGACACTGGTCCCAGAGATTCGGGTACTGGGTTAGTTATGATTAAGGGAAGGTAGACACCACCCTTAAAACATCCTTTCAGAGAAAGGTTACCTTTAACTTGTGTGTTTTTTTTTATTTTTGATTCAAATGCTATTATATTTTTGAGCATATTTGTAAAATTTTTAACATGGTTAACGTCGGTCCCTAAAAATAGGAGACGCGTTAAAAATGACATCAGTCCCTAAAATTAGGAGACGTTGTCTAAAATATCGACGTTTATCCCTAAAAAGGAGAGTTACGTCTAATTTACCAAATAAATAATAATGGACATAATCCATATTTGGTATTTAATTTTTTTTTTGACATCGGTCCTTTTCTATAAATAAAAGAGACGTGTCGAGAAAATTATTTTATAAAATAAAAATTATTTTGATATCATTCACAAATAGATATATCAATTCTTGAAAATTGGGTTTTTGACCTATGAACAGTGATATGATAAAATGTGTGTTAAACCCGCGTTGTTATTTATTTTGGTTTTCTTTTGTTTTTTTTTTTTATGCAAGGATTTACAAGTATTTATATATAAAAATATCAAAAAATACAATAAAATATCATAAAAAAATTACCTGAGCACCCCTGTATAGGCAAAAGACTGAAATACCTCGGATTTATCGAAAATTTACGAAAATGCCACTGGACCCGCGGTTACTGTTCACGCGCGGGTACTGTTCACGCCGCAATTTTCCGGCGATTTTCCGGAAAAAGATAGTCGATTCTGGTAGATCTGAGGACGAGGATTCTGATGGTGGGTGGTCTCGTTGTCCGTTGATGGCTGAGGAGGGAGAATCGACGACTTGAAGGTCGTTTGGTCGATGTCGGTCACGGCCTTTTTCCGGCCCAATTAGCCGGTGAAAAAGTGTGAAAAGGCCGGGGTTTTGCTCAGGGGGAGGCGATGCACAATTCTGCGGTGGTTGCACGGCTTGAGACGGCCGGAAATGGGAGATCCGTGGAGAGAGAGAATCGCCGGCGAGAGGAGAGAGAAGCTCTGAGTTTTAATCTGGTGTGGACGAGTGTATGGTGCTCTCATGCGTCTGAAGGCTGTGAACCGCTGGATCTTGGATGAATAGATCGTGCGGCTGTGATTCCTTTGATCTCCAAGTTGATCAAACGGTCAGGATTGAATGGGCTACGATCTGGTGCGGCGCGGTGTACCGAGTGCTCGGTATACCTGCTGACGTGGCGCAACCAGATCGAGGGGCAGATTATTTGAATGTCTGAGATTGATTTGGGTTTTAATCTGGTGTGGTAAAGCCTATTGTATCCTAAGAAATCAAAGGCTCAGATCTAAACACTATTAGATCTAACGGTTAAGATATTTTTGGTATTTTTTAATTTATTAAAAAAAAATTAATATCTTACTAGGGTGCAGAAAAATATAAGAAAAATGAATAGTAACCCAAATAGTAATACATAGAATTGAGAATCAGAATTGAGAATTGAATTTTTTAATCTTTTTTTTCTCTCCTCTCCCCTTGCTGTCGTGAATTCATTGGCTATTTATAGCCAATGAATTCAGACAACAATTCACGGATGAATTGTTAGCAATTCACGGATAAATTGTTAGCAATTCACGGATTCAAATTTCCACCGATTACTATTTGTCTTATTATATATAATAATATTAAATAATAATATAATAATACTAAATAATAATAATAATATTTATTTACAGGGGTAAAAATTAAAAATTCAAATCAGTATTATAAAAAGTTTTTCATCCGCTAAAAATTAATTTTAAATTACAAAAAAAAACTTTTTTATACGGGTATCAACTCGGTGGACCGGTTTTTTGACCCAAAAATACCAGTTTTTGACAAAAATAGTCCGAAACTCATTTTTTATCGCGGTTGGCATGGTGGGACCCGTATTGACCCGGTGGACTCGGTTTTGACCGAAAATGATAGTTTTGACCCGAAACAGCCCGAAACTCATTTTTCACCCCGGTCGACATGGTGGGACCCGTATTGACCCGGTGGACTCGGTTTTGATCGAAAATGACGGTTTTGACCCGAAACAGCCCGAAACTCATTTTTCACCCCGGTCGACATGGTGGGACCCGTATTGACCCGGTGGACTCGGTTTTGATCGAAAATGACGGTTTTGACCCGAAACAGCTCGAAACTCATTTTTCACCCCGGTCGACATGGTGGGACCCGTATTGACCCGGTGGACTCGGTTTTGATCGAAAATGACGGTTTTGACCCGAAACAGCTCGAAACTCATTTTTCACCCCGGTCGACATGGTGGGACCCGTATTGACCCGGTGGACTCGGTTTTGACAGAAAATGACGGTTGACTCGAGAAAATATATTTTAAACTCTTTTTTTTTCTTTTTTTTTTATCTATTATATTTTTTTGTCATGAATAATAAGATAAAATAACATTCCTAAAAAAATTTTAGTTAATCCAAAATTGGGTTACAACAATTGTTTCGACTTGAAATTGCCTCTATCCATTTTGAAACATAATCTACTGCGACTAATATGTATAAGAAACCAAATGATGGAGGGAATGGACCCATAAAATCTATACCCCAGCAGTCAAAGATCTCAATGACAATAATAGGATTTAAAGGCATCATGTGACGTTTTGAAATAGATCCCAACTTTTGACAATTTTCACAAGACTTGCAGAATGCATGTGAGTCTTTGAACATGGTGGGCCAATAAAATCCACTTTGTAAGATTTTTGCGATTGTCTTTCTTGACGAGAAATGGCCCCCACATGCCTCAGAATGACAAAATTTAATGACACTACTTACCTCATCGTCAGGAATGCATCTTCGAAGTATTTGATTAGGACAATATTTGAATAAATAAGGATCATCCCAATAAAAGTTCTTCACTTCGTTCAAGAACTTTCTTTTATCTTGGGTACTCCAATGAGCTGGCAATTGTCCTGAAACAAGAAAATTGACAATATTAGCAAACCAAGGCATTGTAGAGATAGAAAGTAAAGATTCATCAGGAAAGTAGTCATCGATTGGTGTGATGTCAGTTTTCGAATCTGTTGTCAATCTTGACAAGTGATCTGCGACAACATTTTCGCTGCCTTTCTTATCTTTGATTGTGATATCAAATTCTTGGAGTAATAAAATCCACCGCACCAATCTAGCCTTAGAATCTTTCTTAGAAAGAAGATATTTCAATGCTGCATGATCACTAAAAACAACAACAGGTGAGCCAACAAGATAAGATCTGAATTTTTCACATGCAAATACTACTGCAAGTAATTCTTTTTCAGTAGTGGTATAATTCGTTTGAGCACTATTTAAAGTTTTACTTGCATAGTAAATTACATAAGGTTTCTTATCTTTTCTTTGTCCCAAAACAGCACCTACGACATAATCACTAGCATCACACATTATTTCAAAAGGTAATGACCAATCAGGAGGTTGAATGATAGGAGCACAAGTAAGCAAGTTTTTAAGTTTAACAAAGGCTTCTTCACAATGTTCAGTCCATTCAAAAATAGTATCCTTTGTTAGAAGGTTACTTAAAGGCTTAGATATTACACTAAAATCTTTGATGAACCTTCTATAAAAACCAGCATGTCCTAGGAATGATCTAACATCTTTAAGAGATTTTGGTGTTGGCAAGTTTGCAATTAACTCGATTTTAGATTTGTCAACCTCAATTCCTTTTGATGAAACAATGTGACCAAGTACAATGCCGTTTGTTACCATAAAATGACATTTTTCCCAATTCAGCACAAGATTCTTCTCTTCACACCTGGTCAAAACCTTTTCTAAGTTAGTCAAACAATCATCAAATGAATCATCAAAAACAGAAAAATCATCCATGAAAATCTCAAGAAAATGTTCAATCATATCACTAAATATACTAAGCATGCATCTTTGAAATGTGGCTGGTGCATTACATAATCCAAAAGGCATCCTTCGATATGCAAAAGTACCAAATGGACATGTGAAAGTAGTCTTTTCTTGATCTTCCAATGCAATTTCAATTTGGTTGTAACCCGAATAGCCATCTAGGAAACAATAAAATTCATGACCTGCAACTCTTTCTAGGATTTGATCCATGAAAGGTAAAGGAAAATGATCTTTTCTAGTCATTGAATTAAGTTTCCTATAGTCAATGCACATGCGCCAACCAGTAACAGTTCTAGTGGGAATTAACTCATTGTTCTCATTTGTTATCACAGTGACTCCAGACTTCTTAGGTACAACTTGGGTAGGACTTACCCATTTGCTGTCAGAAATAGGATAAATGATTTCATTATCTAGAAGCTTAATGACTTCATTTTTCACTACTTCTTTCATATTAGGATTTAGCCTTCGTTGCATTTCTCTAGAGGGTTTAGCATTTTCCTCTAAATAAATTCTGTGTGTACAAATCAAAGGACTAATTCCTTTTATATCAGCTATGGTCCATCCTAATGCTTTTTTGTGCATTTTCAGAGTTTGTAATAACTTACCTTCTTGATGTGCATTAAGTTTGGAAGAGATTATTACCGGAAAAGTTTCATTTTCTCCCAAAAATGAGTATTTGAGATTGGATGGCAACGGCTTCAAATCAGGTTTTGGTGGTTGAACACTTGAAGGTATGGACTTAATTGGTCGTGGTGGCAATTCCTCAATTTGTGGCCTCCAATTACTTGTCTTTGATTCTTCCTGAAAATAAATCATTTCCAAATCATCAGATTCATCAATCTCAATTTCATTGGAAGTGGTTGGAAATTGATCATGAATTAATTTTTCAGTAAAGTCCACTTCCTGTAAATCATTATCATCTCTAGGTTGCTTGCAAATGTTGAAAATATTCATCTCCAATGTCATGTTTCCAAATGATAGCTTCATCAGTCCATTCCTACAATTAATCAATGCATTAGAAGTTGCAAGAAATGGACGTCCTAAAATAACAGGAAATGAATTACATACTTCAACAGGTTGTGTGTCCAAGACAATAAAATCCACAGGATAAATGAATTTATCGACTTGTACTAACACATCTTCAATTATTCCTCTAGGCACTTTTATAGATCTATCGGCAAGTAAAAGAGTTATAGAAGTTGGTTTTAACTCACCTAGATTGAGACTCTGAAAAACTGAATATGGAAGTAAATTCACACTAGCACCAAGATCAAGTAAGGCTCTTTCAATTTTATGCTCTCCAATAAAGCAAGAAATTGTAGGACAACCAGGGTCTTTATATTTCAAAGCATTATTGTTCTGAAGAATAGCACTTACTTGTTCGGCTAGAAAGGCTTTCTTTTTCACATTCAGTTTCCTCTTCACAGTGCATAGATCTTTCAAAAATTTAGCATAGGAAGGAACCTGTTTAATAGCATCCAGCAAAGGTATATTGATCCTTACCTGTTTGAAAATTTCATAAATTTCAGAATTGTGATTGACTTTCCTTTGTTTGGTCATGGCTTGAGGAAATGGAAGTGCTGGCGGTGAATCAGTCGTTTCTTTGCAATTTTCAGATTCAACCCCTTCCTTACCCTCAGAGATTGACTCATCATCTTTCTCATAAGGTTCAAGAGAGGGTTTTTCAATAACCTTACCACTGCGCAGAGTAGTGACTGATTTGACTTGATCCATGTGTTGGCTTCCGGAACTACTTGCATTTGCATTGTATTGCCCTTTGGGATTTTGTTGTGTTTGAGATGGAAACTTACCTTTCTCTTGGAAACTGAGAGCAGATGTTAATTTAGCAAGAGTATCTTTAAAATCTATCATGTTTTGAGCAAGTTGAGTATTGATTGTCTCTTGCTTTTCAATGAATGCATACAAAGTTTCCTCAAAATTTCTTGTAGGAGGTGGAGCATAAGGAGGTGCATATCCATGAGAATTTTGGAAATTATGGTGTGCTTGAAACGGTGGTTGTGAAGTTTGTGCATTGTCACTCTTCCAACTAAAATTTTGGTGATTTCTCCAACCAGGATTGTATGTTTGGGAGTATGGGTTGTGGTTGGCCCTTTGAAAACTGTTTAAAGCATGGGCTTGTTCATGGAGACATTCTTTAAAAGAAGGCAAGGTTGGACAATCGTTGGTTGAGTGTTCATTTGTTTCACAGATTTGACACACAATGTTTTCAACAGATTTTAATTGACCACTCTTTTTCAATTCTAGTGCCTCGACTTTTCTAGCTAAAGATGCAAACTTGGCTTGAAGGTCATGATCTTCCCTAAGGTTGTACATACCTCCACTAGATGTATGAGGTTGAGTTTTACTCGGTGCCTCATATGTACCCGCGGTGTCCCAATTTTGAGCATTTTCAGCTAACAAGTCTAAGTACTCCATTGCTTCATCAGGGTCTTTATCTTCAAAAGTTCCATTGCACATCAATTCAACCATTTGCCTATCTTTAGGTGTTAACCCTTCATAGAAATGTGAAACCAATCTCCATGTTTCAAAACCATGATGAGGGCAAGTACTAAGCAAGTCTCGATACCTATCCCAACATTGGTAAAATGTTTCTCCTGGTTTTTGAGTGAAAGCAATTGTAGTTCGTCAAATCATCAATCAATCCTTTCATTTATGTGATAGGCCTGCATTAAAAATAGACATTTACCACAAATTATAAGTATCTTATATTATTAGATACATTATTATAAAACATATTTTAGTTAAGGAGTTATTGATACTTCAAGTGCAAAATGATGATATAAAACCATGATAAAAATGCTCTTTTAAGTACTAATCAGTAGGCATTAGAGATATTTGGTTGGAAACCAATATTGTTGTAAGTTGCTACTAAAAGATGTTAGGTATATGCTTGATATGCACCTACACTTGATCTCTACAGGTACTTTTGATGAAGAAGGCTATCACAATTATTTTGAAGATGGTAAATGGAAGCTCTCCAGAAATTTTTTAATTATTACTAAAGGAAAAAAGATGGGTTTCTACATGTCATAATCCAAGGTGATCAAATGGAAGGTGAATGCAATTAAAGATTGCTCTACTAATTTATGGCATAAACGACTTGGATATTTAAGTGAGAAAGGTCTTGGCATCCTTGTTAAGAAAAACTATCTTCTATTAAAAGGTATGAACTTGAACATATATACTTATTATTTAGTTGGTAAACAATATAGAGTTGCATTTCAAAGATCATCTTCACATAGAAGATCACATATTCTTAATTTAGTTCATACTGATGTTTGATTTACGATTGATAAGTCTCTTAAAGGTGCATTATACTTTGTTAGTTTTATTGATTATCACTCTAAGAAACTTTAGGCTACTTATTTGAAATCCAAAGATCAGGTGTTTGATATCTTTAAGGATTTCCATGCTAGATAGAAAGAGAAACTGGTAGAAAGTTGAAATGTATTCGAGTTGACAATGGTGGTGAATGTAGGGGTCATTTTAAGAAGTACTGCAGGGAACATGGTATCAAGTTAGAGAAGACAGTTTCTAAGACTCTACAACATAATGGAGTGGCTGAGAGAATGAATAGAATCATTGTTGAAAGAATTAGATGCATGTTCTATCATGTAAAGTTGCCTAAGTCCTTTTAGGGTGAGGCAATGAAGACTGTAGTTGCTATAATCAATCTTTCTCCATCAATTCCTTTTGATTTTGATGTTCTAGATAGAGTTCGAAAAGGAAAGGATGTCTCTTATACAGACTTGAAAGTGTTTAGATGCAGAGCATTCGTATATGTTTCTAGAAATGAAAGGTCTAAGCTTGACAGCAAGACAAAACAATATATTTTTTTAGGCTCTAAAGATGATGAGTTTGGATATGGGATTTAAAGGAGAAGAAAATTATGAGAAGTAGAGATGTTATCTTCTTTGAAGATCAAACCATTGAAAACTTTGAACAGAAGGAGAAAATAGAGTCTACTACTTTTATTCGATCTAATTCAAATCCAAGACCTACTCTACAGTTAACTTTGATGCCTACTAATCATGGGGGAGATTTTCAAAATGATGATAATGATGGTTTTCTTATTGAGTCATTAGTTAATGATCTTGAATCAGCAAATGATGATATTGATATTATTCCTGAACAAGTTATGCAAGAAGCTCCAGATGAGCCACAATTGAGAAGGTTAACTAGACCTCGCTAACCTTCCACCAAATATTCTCCTCATGAGTATGTATTGGTTACTGACGGGGGAGAGCCAAAACGTTTTGGTGAAGCTATGTCACATGAGAAGAAAAGTAAATGGTTGAAAGCAATTCAAGAAAAGATGAAATCCTTTTATAAAAACCATACTTTTAAGTTAGTAAAGTGATTAGTACTTAAAAGTGCATTTTTATCATGGTTTTATATCATCATTTTGCACTTGAAGTATCAATAACTCCTTAACTAAAATATGTTTTATAATAATGTATCTAATAAGATAAGATACCTATAATTTGTGGTAAATGTCTATTTTTAATGCAAGCCTATCACATAAATGAAAGGATTGATTGATGACTTGAAGAACTTAAATTGCAAGGATAAAGAGATGGTCAAACTTAGAGAAGAGATGTCAGTGCAATCCAAACCGGAACACTGTTCGGTAATTGGGTCATATCTGGAGCTACAGATCTCAGATTTAGGTCCAATTTATATGGATGGAAAGGTAAGACATAGGCCTACAACTTTCATATGGAGCCCAAGATCTAAAAAGGCCATTATCAAGTCCAAATTGTAGCAACAACAAAGAAGCCCGAATCTGTCTTCCAGCCCGAGCACTATTCGGTATTTTGGCCATATCTGGAGTTCTAGAAGTCCAAATGAGCTGAAATTTTTACACAAGAAAGCTGAGACAATTGCCTACAACTTTCATGTTTACAACTGGCTCCAATTTTGACGTTATCAATGACGTTTTGGGCAGACAAGAGAAGATAAGGATTGTCACCAAGTCAAAAGTTGGTCACCCACTTATCAATTAGTCATCAAATCAATAGTTCCCATTTTTGGCCTATAAAAGGAGGCATTTGCCATGCATTTAGGCATCTTGATTTCCAGATCAAGATCATGCTCTTCCTTTCTCTCTTTGTATTTTTTATGCTTTGTTTTCATTAATATTAAGTTTATGCCTTTCATTTCCTTTCCTTTACTTAGTTAACTTTTATGTTCTTATTTTGTTTATCTATTTTGCTTTCTTTCATTATGTCTAGCTAAGTTAATTATGTCAAGGTGAAAAGGTTACACTAATGGTGTAAGAATAAGTATAATGTAAACTTAATATGGACTTTAATGTTTGATACTAACATGTTTTATATTTGTTATCTTGTTCACTCTTTAATACTTTGCTTGTTAAATGACTAATCTTGATTTATGTTATATAACACTTGGTACAACAAATGCTTGGCACTTTCATAGCCCATAATGTATGGTATAACCGACACCTGAGCTATGAAAGGAACTTGATTTATTGTTAACATAAGTTATAATCATGAATGCTTGACGAGATTTACAAGTATTAGCATTAATTGAATAAGATGACTAATGTAATCATGTTAACAATATATAATCTGATTGGAACCTCCTTTGTGTGTGGTTTCCAATTCAATAATAAGAGTTTATACTATACTTGTTTGATATACCATTAGTGGAACCTCTAACCTTGACATTTGTTATTATCATTGTTTAATCGTTACATTAATATTCCATCTCAAAGTTCTCATCTTCTTCTTCTTCTTCTATTTCTTTATTATTATTATTATTAGTACTACTACTACTACTACTACTACTACTACTACTACTACTACTACTACTACTACTACTACTACTACTACTACTACTACTACTACTACTACTACTACTACTACTACTACTACTACTACTACTACTACTACTACTACTACTACTACTACTACTACTACTACTACTACTACTACTACTACTA
>NW_011500387.1:162855-173562 GCF_000495115.2 Populus euphratica
TAAAGCTTCCTAAAGGTAAGAGAGCACTCAAGAACAAATGGGTATTCAGGTTAAAAATTGATAAAAATTCCTCACAACCAAGATATAAGGCAAGATTGGTCATAAAAGGTTTCGGTCAAAAGAAAGGTATTAATTTTGAATAAAATTTTCCAGTAGTGGTCAATATATCTTCAATCCAAGTTGTGCTTGACTTAGCTGCTAGTTTAAATCTTGAAGTTAAACAACTTAATATGAAAACTATCTTTCTTCATAATGATTTAGATGAGGAAATCTACATGGAACAACCTAAAGGGTTTGAAGTTGAAAAAGAGCCTATATGGGTTAAAACAAGCTCTAAGATAGTGGTACAAAAAGTTTGATTCTTTTATGGTGGATCATGGTTATGAAAAGACCACTTCTGATCATTGTGTATTTATAAAAAGGTTTTCAGATGGAAACTTTATTATTCTCTAGTTGTATGTAGATGATATGTTGATTGTTGACCATGATGCTAAGAAGATTCGGATTTTGAAGGAAGAGTTAAGTAAGTCTTTTGCAATAAAAGACTTAGGATTGATAAAACATATTCTTGGCATAAAGATCACACATGATAAGAAGAAGGAGAAATTATGGCTATTTCAAGAGAGATGTTTGAAAGGTACGTGAGAGATTCAACATGAACAACTATGAACCTGTTTGTTCCCCACTTACAAGCCACTTTAAACTAAGTACTAGGTAGTGTCCTTTATGTGATGAAGAAATAGATGAAATGAAAAATGTTCCTTATGTATCCGCAGTTGGAAGCTTGATGTATGTCACAGTTTGTACAAGGCTGGATATAGCTCATACAGTTAGTATGGTTAGTCGGTTCCTCTTTAATCCTAATAAAGAACATTCATTAGCAGTGAAATGGATACTCAAATATCTCAAAGGTACTTCTAGTTTTAGCTTATGTTTTCGTAATAATAAACCTGTGTTGAATGGATACACAGATGCAGATATGGCTGGTGATGTTGTTACTAGAAAGTCCACATCAGGATACTTGATGAAGTTAACAGGGGGAGCAACCAAGGTTGCAAAAATATGTTGCATTATCCACTACAGAGACTGAATATATTGCTCTTAGTGAAAAGGGCAAAGAGTTGTTATGGATAAAAAGTTTTTACATGAACTTGGCTTAGTTCAAAAGAACTTTATGTTGTACTATAACAATCAAAGTGTAATCAAAGCATATTGAGGTTAAATATCAATGGATTTGAGATGTTATGGAGATAAAGTCATTTGTTATTGAGAAAATCCATACCGATAACAATATGTTAGACATGATAACCAAACCTCTACCAAGAGAGAAGTTTGAATTTTACAGAAGGGAAGCCGGCTTGGTAGAGACTCCCAAATTAAAGCTTACATATTGATTGTCGTATGGAAAATTCCTCACATAATGCGTAAGGGGGAGATTTGTTGTATGTGATCCTACACCATGTGATGGTGGGACCACCACATTTAATTAATAAGAGGCAGTTGGCTACCTCCTTAATTTAAATATGTCTACTACTATTGATGGTAGTAGCATTATTGAATAAAAAAGAGCAAGAAAATCGGGAGAAAAAAAATAAGTTGAGGCAGCTGAATTGTTTGTCTTCATTCTTTATTTTGTAGCTCGTTAACCATTGGATAGGGTTGAGATTTGAACAACAGCTTCTAGACATGTTATTCTTGATTTAAAACAGTTAGTTTGAAGATCGATTGTGTGGAAGCTGGTTATTTTGACAGCAAACGGGCTATCAGTATTGTGAGTTTTTTCTCAAATATTTCTTTATTTAATCTTCTTGTATTCCAAGAATAGATTATTCTTGATGATATGTATGTTGTATCCCTTCATGAAATCTGAGGAAGAACAATTGTGAACTTATTATTTTGATAGTGGAAGTTTTAGGTGGACTACGTTCCCGTGGTTTTTCCCGTATTGGGTTTTCCACTTAAAAATCATGGTGTTGATTTATGTGATTGTTACATTATATTTGTTGATTGCTTGATTTTGATTTTGATTACACAAAGAGAGAGAGAAAAAAAAACTTGTGAATTGTGAATTGATCCGGGTAGATTAGTGTTCGGTTATTTGTTCCTAATTTTGTCAACAGTATCCGATAAGTTTTAGTGCAATTTACCTCCAAGTATATTTTTCTGTAGAACCCTACATGTTTTGGAATTGAAGGGATATAGGCTTAAAGATGAAAGTTATCATAATCTTGTCACCTTAAGGCTCAATTCGGTGAATCTTGATGATAAAACTCTCTCTCGGGTTATTTTAACTTGCATGTTCTTGGAGCATTTGTGCCATTGTTCTTACACTAGTTTAAAAAGGATAGAGATCCATGATAATAATCTCAAGTCTTTGAAACTTAACGACTTGGATTTGGAAGGAATTGATATCAAACCTAGGGGTCTCAACATTCTTGTGCTTAATTCAGTGTCGTGCTCGGTATATATGAAAATTAATACTCTGAGTCTCGTGGAGTTTGGATTTTGTTCTAATGGTGGTCTAGTCCAAAAAGCACGCAAATCTATTCCAGGATCATAGATTTTCTTGAGTGTTGTTGCAGCCTCTTGGTAAGTTTTCTAGGTTTAATTTCATTGATTAATTAATTTTAGCTTTAATTTTTGTTTTTGTTTTTGATAGTAGACGAGAGAAAGAAATCATTGAAAAGCTTTAAGTTTTAAATATATGGTTTGTGGATGATGAGAAGACTAATGTTTTTTTTTCCTTTCTTTTTGCTTATTGTTTTTTTTTTTTCATTTTAAACAGCAACAATATTGGTGGGAGAAACCACTAGTGGTGGCTTTGGAACACTCAAAGGGGATAAAACACACGGTTTTATTATAAAAACAAGCTTACAAATTACAAAACTCACAATCTCAATACATACCCTTTCTTTCTTTCTTGTGTTTCTCTCTCCTCTTTCCCACACTCAATAACATGAACTTAACAACTTATTTATACATAAATTAAGAGATAACAAGTGGTGGTTGTTAACAGTAGGTGACTGTAGGTGGTGGTGGTTGAATTGTAGGTGGTTACAGGTGGTGGTTGGTGGTTGATTGCGTTTACCACAATAAATCCCCCTTTTAAACTCAATCGAGGGATGTCATACCAGTCATGAACTTCAGTCTAATAAATATTTCTCCCTTCAATGGCTTTGTAAAGATATATGTAACTTGATTGTTTGTTTTGCAGGATATCAGTTCAAATTCTTTATTCTTCACATGCTCTCAGATAAAATAATGATGTATATCGATGTGTTTACTTCTTCCATGATACACTGGATTCTTGGATAAGGCAATCACTAATTGATTATCAATATAAATCTTTGTAGGACTTTCTTGAGGAAATCCCAAAAACTTCAGCATATTCCTTAACCATATTAGATGGCATACAACTGAGTTGGCAGCAACATATTCAGCTTCACAGCTTGATAACATTGCTTCCTAGATGATCATGTGAAAGATGCATCTCTCATAAAAAAGACAAATCCATTTGTGCTTTTTCTTTCATCCAAATTTCTACCTTAATCACTATCCGAGTAGCCCATAAGATTGAAGTTTTCACTTGAGGTATAAAACATACCTTCATTTATTGTTCCTTTGATGTAGCGAAGAATTTTCTTGGCCTGAATTCAAGTGAGACTGGTCTAGTGTCTCCATATATCTGCTGATGAGTCCAACTCCGTAGAGTATATCCGGTCTAGTATATGTCAAGTACCTTAAGCTTCCTACTAAGCTTTTGAAGTAAGTTGGATCAATATTTCCAACTTTACTCTTCCTCAATTCTAGTCCATTCTCAACTGGAGTTGATACCGGATTGCTGCTTTCCATCTTGAACCTTTCAAGAATATCTTTGGCGTAACCACTTTGAGATACAAAAATCCCTTCCTCTTTCTACATTACTTCTAAGCCAAGAAAATGTGTCATTAGACCGATGTCTATTATCTCAAACTTCTATACCATGCTTTTCTTGAAGTCTTCAAACATGGTAGGATTGTTGCCAGTAAATATCAAGTCATCAACATATAGGCATGCAAATAATATGTTGTCATCGGCTTCTTTCTTCACATATATTACATGTTCATATAGATATTTTTCAAATCCATTGTCTTGAAAATACTTGTCAATTCTGGTATTCCAAGCACGCGCAGCTTGCTTCAAACTGTAGAGGGCTTTCTTCAACTTGTATACTTTACCTTCATTTCCAGCTTCAATATATTCAAGTGGTTGTTCAACATATATCTTTTCTTCTAAGAAGCCATTTAGAAATGCTAACTTCATATAGAGTTCATAGATCTTCCATCTATATTATGCAGCTAGTGACATCATCAATTTAATTGTCTTTAGCCGGGCTACTGGAGCAAATACTTCTTCATAGTCAATGTCTTCTCTCTGTTTCTAGCCTTTTGCCATTAATCTTGTTTTGTATCTTTGTACTTCACCTTTTACATTCTTTTTCATCTTATAGACCCATTTGACACTAATTGTTTTCTTATCTTCTGGTAGATTAGTCAACTTTCAGGTGTCATTCTTTTCAATGGCATGCATTTCTTCATCCATTGCTTCTATCCGCTTCTATTCTGTAATAACTTTATTGAAGTTAAGTGGGTCATTATCTATGAAAAAACAAAACATAATTGTATTTTCCATGACTTGAGTGGCATCGTACAACTCTTCTAGATTTCTCATCCTTCTTAGTCCTTTTGATGAGGATGCTGATGGTGATGCTGATGATGATTCTGATGTGTTTCTCCTACTGGATACAGGGAATCTGTGTGCCGGACTTTATGGCTTATCTATTGGACCTTCTGTAAGTACTATTAGTACTTCTACTTCATCTTCAAGAATCAAATCAATACTGATCCATTTTACTTCTTCTTGATCATCATTTCATTGCCAAGATTTATCTTCTTCAAAAATAACATCTCTACTCATGATCACCTTCTTTGTGATGGGATTATACATCTTGTATCCCATCCTTCTATCACCATATCCAATAAAGATGTATTTCTCGCTTTTATCATCAAGTTTGGTCCTTCTTGCATCTAGAATCTTTGCATACGCCACACAACCAAAGACTCAAAATTGAGTAACACTTGATTTGTGACCACTTCATGCTTCTTCAGAAGTGACAACTTGCAAACTTCGGGTTGGGCAGTGATTTAGTAGATATACTGCACATGATACAGTTTCGGGCCCAATATTGTTTGGGCAACTTGTTCGCTATGAGTAGACTTCTTGCCAAGTCAAGAATTATTCAATTCTTTCTCTCAGTTACATCATTCAACTATAGTATATAAGCTGGTGTTTTCTGATGTCTAATGCTTTGTTGTGTATATAAGGCTTCAAAGTCATTTGCTGTATATTCTCTAGCTTAATTAGATCTCACAATTCTGATCTTGTAGCCATTTTGCTTCTCAACAATTGCTTTAAAATCTTTAAAATAATTGAATACTTCTGACTTCCTCTTCAGATAGTATACCCATGTCTTTCTGCTAAAATCATTAATGAAAGTAAGGAAGTACCTATTTTTCCAGTTGACATAGGCTTTATGGGACGACATTCATCTGTGTGCACTAACTTCAGTAGCTTATTTGCTTTCTAGTTGACTTCTTTGGTAAAACTAGATTAGTGATGTTTGCTAAAGACACAACTCTCACAGACTTCATCTGGATGATCAATGTGAGGTATACCTTTGACCATCTTCTTACTTACAAGCATCTTCATACTTGTGAAATTCAGATGTCTAAGCCTTAAGCGTTAGAGCCACTCTTCATTGTTAGTGATGGCACTCAAACACTTTGCAGCAGCATATTGGATGTTTATAGGAAACATTCTATTCTTGGACATCTTCATATGGGTAATTAATCTTCCATTGTAATCTTCAATTATTAGATTACAGTTGTTTATAAGAAGAGTGTAACCTTTCTCTAGAAGTTGGCCTATACTCAACAAGTTATGCTTAATAACTAGAACATAATAAGCATCTGCAATGTAACTGTGATCATCATTTTTCAAACAGATTGAGATGTTGCCTCTTACTTTCACTAGAACTTTGCAGGTGTCTCTAAAAGTGACTTAGCCTTTTACAATTTCATCTAGATCTTTAAATAGATCTCATTGACCACTCATGTGATTCCTAGTTCCAGAATCCAAATACCATATATTCTTCTGTTTCTCACCTAGTCCTTGTTGGACTAATAATGCAGTTGGTCCTCTAATGATGGCATCCTCCTCTATATAATTGGCTTGTTCACGTACCTCTATTGGAACTTTCCTTTGACATTCAGTGTTATAGTGCCCAAACTAATTGCAATTATAACACTAGATATTTCTCTTGTCACGGTTATTATAACTGCCTCATCTTCCTCTAAGAGTATATGTTTGTTATCCTCAGCCTCCTCTAGTGGTGTTTCTACCTCCTCTTCCTCTGAATTCTATATTCCAAAATCCTCTTCCTTGAAACTGCTAAAAATCTCTTCGTCTTTGTTGACTCCTTCCTTAAATGGTATATCCACTTGCTAAAATCTCTCTACCCTCCTTAAGAGAACTTTGATTGTAAGGCATGCTCAATTGCCTTATCTCCATTTTTTTTTTTACAATCTTTTACTCATGAGCTTGTAGAGAACTCATAAGCTCATCCACCATCAACTTGTCCACTTTTTTGGATTCTTCAATAGCAACAATAATAAAATCAAATTTTGGATCTAGAGATCTTAAAATTTTCTCAGTAATTTGAGCATCTGAGAGGACTTCTCCATTTCTTCTCATCTAAATAACTATCATCATAATTCTTGTTTGATAATCAGAAATAGATTCTGATAACTTTATTTGCACTTATTCAAATTCACCAAACAAAGCTTGAAGACGAATCTTATTGATTCTGTTAGCACCTTTGTATTTTTATTAGAGAGCCTCCCATATTTCTTTTGAAGTTTTTATGGAAGCAATGATCTCAAAAGTGGCTTCATCAACACCTTGATAAATAATGGTCTTTGCTTTGTTGTTTTTCTTTTTATTAGCTCTCAGGAGTTGTTTCTATGCCTCTTGTAATAAATCTTCTACTTCTTTGGACTCTAGTTCATCATAGCCATATTCAAAAATCTCTATACACTCTTGTGAACTAAGAAAGGCCTTCAATTTGATACACTAATTATCATAGTTGTCTTTGGTAAGCTTCGGGATGAGTGTTTGTGCATTTTTTGTAGTTATTTTGCTATTTGAATGACTATATCACCTTTCAGGAGCTGAATTTAGAGAAATGAACATTGTAGGTAGATCTAGAATCCTCAAAACAATAGGCAACTGGTCTGACTTGGTTGAAAACAAGTTAGAAATGGGCTGAATCGGTCAGAAAACCAATTCTAGATGTCGAGCAGTTCGCTGGGGCTCAAATAGGAATATTCTAGGGTATTTTATATGGCTCGGCTAGGAGGCTTGTATAGCGCGGCTGATGGCTCGGTTGCGGCTTATACAGCTTGGCTTGATGGCGACTTGTATGGCTCTACTTGGCTTAAGTATGACGCGTGTGTGGCTCAATCATCGTCTACCTCTAGGCGCGTGGGCTTTGCATGGGCTATAGTTGCAGAATTTTAGACGGTGCATGTGGGCTACCGCGGTCTCTGATTGAGCTGATTTTTACACGATAAATTCGTATGGATGAATACTACACAATGGAATGCTCAAAAATAGTTTTTGATAACTTTGAAAAATCAGATATATCCCAAAAACACCTTTATTTTCTGACTGACGGGGCTTTGATACCAATTGTTGGTGGGAGAAACCACTAGTGGTGGCTTTAGAACACTCAGAGGGGATAAAACACATGGTTTTATTACAAAAACAAGCTTACAAATTACAAAACATATAATCTTAATACACACTCTTGCTTTATCTCTTGTGTTTCTCTCTCCTCTTTCCCACACTCAATAACACAAACTTAACAACTTATTTATATATAAATTGAGAGGTGGTAGGTGGTGGTGGTTGGTAGTAGGTGGCTATAGGTGGTGGTGGTGGTTGATATTAGGTGGCAGTTAGTGGTGGTGGTTGAATTGTAAGTGGCTGCAAGTGGTAGTTGGTGGTTGATTGAGTTTACCACAACATGCAAAACCCTAATAATGGTTTTGTGAAGTACTCCAATCCATTTAGGCAGTTGCATACTGATTAGTACTTAAAAGTGTATTTTTATCAAGGTTTTATATCATCATTTTGCACTTGAATTATCAATAACTCCTTAATTAAAGCATGTTTTATAATAACATATCTAATAATATAAGATACCTTTAATTTATGGTAAATATTTATTTTAAATGCAGGCCTATCACATCAATGAAAGAATTGATTGATGAGTTTAAGAACTGAAATTGAAAAGACAAAGAGATGACCAAACTTAGAAAAGAGATACCGGTGCAGTCCAAATCAGAACAATGTTTGGTGATTGGGTCATATTTGGAGCCATAAATCTCGGATTTAGGTATACTTTATATGGATAGGAAAGTAAGACATAGGCCTACAACTATCATGTGGAGGCCTAGTTTTAAAAAGGTCATTTTTAAGTCCAAATTATAGCAACAATGAAAAAGTCTGAATCTGTCCTACAACCCGAATATTATTCAGTGTTTGGCCCATATCTAGAGTTCTAGAAGTCCAAATGACCTCCATTTTTTTTCCTGAAAAGCTGAGAGAATTTTCTACAACTTTTATATTCAAGTGGTTCCAATTCTAACGTTATCAATAACATTTTGGGTAGACAAGAGAAGATAAGGATTGTTACCAAGTCAAGAGTTGGCCACCCACTCATCAACTAGTTATAAAATCAATAGTTTCCAATTTTATCCTATAAAAGGAGGCATTTCCATATAGTTAGGCATCTTAGTTTCTAGATCAAGATCATGCTCTTACTTTCTCTCTTGTATTGCTTATGTTTTGCTTTCATTAATATTAAGTTTATGTCTTTCATTTCCTTTCCTTTACTTAGTTAACTTTTATCTTATTTTGTTTATTTTTTTTCTTTCATTATGTTTAGTTAAGTTTATTATGTCAAGGTGAAAAGGTTATACTAATGGTGTAAAAATAAGTATATGTAAACTTAACATAGACTTTAATGTTTGATACTAACATGTTTTATATTTGTTATCTTGTTCACTATTTAATACTTTGCTTGTTAAATGACTAATCTAGATTTATGTTGTATAACACTTGGTACAATAAATACTTGATACTTTCATAGCTCATACTATATGGTATAATCGACACTTGAGCTATGAAAGGAACTTAATTTGTTTTAACATAAGTTATACTAATAGTGTAAAAATAACTATAGTGTAAACTTAATATGGACTTTACTGTTTGACATTAACATGTTTTATATTTATTATCCTGTTCACTCTTTAATACTTTGTTTGTTAAATGACTAATCTAGATTTATGTTGTATAACATTTGATACAACAAATGCTTAGCACTTTCATATTCCATACTGTATGGTATAACCGATACTTTAGCTATGAAAGAAACTTGATTTGTTGTTAACATAAGTTATAATTATGAATTTCTGACGAGATTTACATGTATTAGTATTAATCGAATAAGATAATTAATGTAATCATGTTAATAATTTATAATATGATTGGAACCTCCTTTGTATGGTTTCTAATTGAATAATAAGAGTTTATAATATACTTGTTTGATATACCATTAGTGGATCCTCTAATTTTGACATTTGTTGTTATCATTGTTTAATCCTTATATTAATATTCCTTCTCAAAGTTCTCATCAACTTTTTCTTCTTCTTCTTCCTTTTCTTCTATTATTATTACTACTACTACTACTATTACTACTATTGTTATTATTATTGTTTTTAATGTTGTTATTGTATTATCGTTATCTATAATTTATATAATTAATTTCTTTATAGTTTGATCTCAATATTATCCAGTTATTTATTATTTTAATATTTTTATATTTTAAAAAATATTAATCTTTTAATTATACCACGTACTCTGCCTATCAGTTTATTTGGACAGTCAAATGGAACAACACGTCTTAGATCACATCTTCAGACTATGCACCCATCTGCGGAGACTCCGTATCAGTATTCCACTAAGTAGGATTTTCTAATGTCCCTTTTTCGGCTACTGGAACATACACACACGTACACATTTATCCTTACTTTGAATCTTTTGTTTCTTTTTCATAAGCCCAACAATTGGGGCCTTCCGACTGGGAATTACCATATCCTACTTTGGATTCCGTATTTGTCAAGCAGTTTTGACATGCTATATAGTCCGTTGTTATGTAGCAGTAAATACTCTGGCTCATGTCTAGCTAGCTGTGTTCTCTCCGTTTCCCAGCATAAAATCAGGCTGGAGACCTAAATGCAAAGATACAGATTTAATATTAAAAATATTTTATTTTAAAAAAATATTTTTAAAAAAATAAAAATAAAAAATTTTAAAAAATTAAATTAATTTTCCCTTTTTAAAAAATACAAAAAAATATATATTTTGTCTTTGTGTATATGGCCAAATCCTTAAAGTTTTTTCATGTATATTTTCTATAAAAAAATTATTTTTATCATACTTTAAAAATGTAAAATGAATATTCTAATTAATTTATTATTATTTGTTATATTTTGATCAATATATCAAAAGTTCTTCATCAACTAGTTTGTTTAATTAATATAT
>NW_011504863.1:0-1524 GCF_000495115.2 Populus euphratica
GTGTAAGGCCACAGTCCAAAACACTCTCTTGATGATAGCCCTTGCCCAGTTTCAGTCACGTTTTCTGGAAGGGCTTGGTGTGAAGTTCATGAGCTAAAATAATGCAATATCAAGATTTTCTTTTTTGAACAACAAATTCTTCTTGTTGTTTTATGCAGCCTTTAGTCTTGTTTGTAGAATGAGAAATGTAGGTTAATATGAAAGAATTAATTCAACATAATAGCTTAATTTATTAGATAAAATTCTAAGATATAATTTATATTATTCTTTAATATAGTTTTTTAAGTGAAGGTTTTTGATCTTGAAATATGAAATAAATAAGGATGGTGAGATTCGAACTTATAACTATTTGGTTATCAAGATTTTGATACCATGTTAAAAAACCAATTCAACCTAATAACTTAAGCTGTTAGGTGAGATTTTAAAATATAATTTATATTATTTTATAAAAATTTAACAAGAATAAAATTCATATAGATTATGCTACGTGGAGTTTAAGTCTGGATAGTATTTGAATTTATTTATATTTATATTATTTAATTTTATATAAAAAATGCTAATTAGATTCATAAATGACCTAAAAATATTGTTCAAGTGTATTATTAAAAATGATTCATTACTTAAATTCATCACCTTCGTTTCAACTTGTGATTTTATCTATCAAAAGAATGATTAAATCTTATGTAGTAGAAGTCTAGGGTTTTACAAGGACATGTCAATTCAAGACCCATATGAAAGTTTAGCAATTGCGCCATCGAAAATGCCTTCTTAATTAGTATTCAAATTATCATTAATTTGGAAAAAAAATACACTATGAGAAAACCTCATTCCCAATGAAGATAGCATAAGCAACCCCCCTAAAACTCAATATTTTCCTCGTTTTGTTCAAACCTCAAACTCCACGCTCCTCCTCCTCCTTTCCATCCCTTGTAAGAACAAACTCTTACACTCAAAACGCCAACAACACACACTCAAGACATCAAGAATCCCCTCAAAACAAACTATCTAGTTGGTGGCTAAGTGATAAAAACTTGGGATCAAGAAATTTGCTTCCTCTGTGGTCTCAGGTTCGAGTCCTTGATTGCTCATATGATGGCCATTGGAAGCTTATATGATCGTTAACTTCAGGGCCCGTGGGATTAGTCGTGGTGCGCGCAAGCTGACCCGGACACCTACGTTAATCTAAAAAAAAAAATCCCCTCAAAACACACTAATGACTCAACCATCATCCCATGTAACAGCACCTCTGAAAGATGAGCTTGATATTGTTATCCCAACTATAAGAAACTTAGATTTCTTGGAGCAGTGGAGACCTTTCTTTCAGCCTTACCATCTTATTATTGTCCAGGATGGGGATCCTAGTAAGAACATCCTGGTCCCTGATGGCTTTGATTGTGAGCTTTATAATAGGAATGATGTGAATCGGGTTCTAGGTCCTAAATCTAGTTGTATCTCCTTCAAGGATTCTGCTTGTCGTTGCTTTGGTTTCTTGGTTTCCAAGTATATCTTCACCATCGATGATGA
>NW_011504863.1:1544-4846 GCF_000495115.2 Populus euphratica
CTTTTTTTTTTTTTTTTTTCATTTTAGAGTCTAAGGAGTGAGATTTTTTATGACAAGTCAACTCGGAGTGGGACCGAGAGGGCTCCACATTGAAATTGATAGACTATTTATTTTTGTTTTTGTTTTTACTTTTTATACTGTGTTGGTGCATGTTCAAAAAGTTATTGGTTTAATTTTTTTAATGTTTTTTTATTAATATTAAAAATTAAAAAAATATTATTTTAATATATTTTAATTAAAAAATACTTTTTAGAATTTGCTTTGGTTTTGTTGTCTTTTTATTTATTTTTATTTTTTATAGAAAATCTTGCTGCTTTAATTGGAAGGTCGCTGAGGATCCAAGTAGGGAGGAGATAAATGCATTGGCTCAGAATGTACAGAATTTGCTGACACCATCTACGCCATTTTTCTTCAACACTCTTTATGATCCGTTTAGAGAAGGTGTTGATTTTGTGAGAGGATACCCTTTTAGCCTGAGAGGAGGTGTGCCTACTGCTATCTCGCATGGACTATGGCTAAATATTCCTGATTATGATGCCCCAACTCAGCTTGTCAAGCCTCTCGAACGTAACACCAGGTTAACTCTGCATCAATAGCAATAGCATATTGGACACTGCTTCTTGGTCTAGGCTGTGATTTGCCTTGCTTGAAAATTGAATTCAATCTTGTTTGCATTGTTTCGTTGCTGTTCAAAATCTCAATAGAAGTGTACTTTTGGCTCAATGTTTGTCTAATTGTATTCTAAATTTAGCTCACACAGGTATGTGGATGCTGTTTTGACAATCCCAAAAGGCACCCTGTTCCCAATGTGTGGAATGAACCTTGCTTTTGACAGGGAATTGATTGGCCCTGCAATGTACTTTGGTCTCATGGGTGACGGCCAACCCATTGGGAGATATGATGATATGTGGGCTGGCTGGTGTGCCAAGGTAATGCCTCGATCACTTTTCATCTGTTTGCTACCAATTTGCCCATAGGATTTAACGATGAAAAATACTCCTGGCTGACAGCGTTCTGTTAATGATTTATCGAATGCATGAGACATGAGTAGACTATTTTGATTGCCATGAAAATGCAATTGGTGCTTCGTTTAGTTTCTGTACATCTTGATGTTTAAATCTACGTTAATGGCTTATGGGCTAAAAGTAATTGTATAAAGTTGCGAACTTCTTCTGTGAGCTTGTAATGGATTACTTCTGCCTGGATTGGAATCAGAATCTGACTGCCATTTCTTGTGCCAATTCTCATTTGATGGATAAAACAGAAGAGACGGAGACGCACGATGGAATACAGTGGGTATTTTTTTTATCTTCTTGATGCTCCAAATGATAGGCATACACAGACCCCTTTCAATGTGTGTGGATTTCAGGTAATCTATGATCATCTGCGTCTCGGGGTGAAGACAGGACTGCCATACATCTGGCATAGCAAGGCGAGCAATCCATTCGTGATTTTGAAGAAGGAATACAAGGGCATATACTGGCAGGAAGACATCATCCCGTTCTTCCAATCTGTTGTCCTGCCAAAAGATTGCACGACCGTGCAGCAATGCTACCTTGAGCTTTCCAAATTGGTCAAGGAAAAGCTTAGCCCTGTTGATCCTTACTTCAATAAACTTGGTGATGCCATGGTTACTTGGATTGAAGCCTGGGACTTGCTCAACTCACCTGCGCAAGAAGCTGCAGCTCCGGTCGATGGCGTTAAGAAAAACTGAGCTCTCTTTAGCCTTCAAAGACCGCATTTCATTTCTTTCACTGTTCTAGTTGTATGTGATTTCCTTTACCCTGTTCCATTTTTCCCTGCTTACTTGGTGTCGCGCTTTGGATCTCTATGATTCTATCAACATAGAACCCAAAAATCTACATCCAACCCCCTCTGATTTACTCTGCAATTTATTGTTTTCGAGACAAAAGAAACATTATTTCAAAATTACTATAGCAAACTAGCGAGTCCCCCATCTGATTTGTTAAATTCCATTTAAAACTTAAATCAATACCCTCAAAAAGATTTCTAATATAATAATTGATTTAATCTTTAAATTCAGTTCCAAAAATGTCAAATACTTTATTAGTGTTTGAGAGCGTATAAACTTCTGAAAAGTGTAGAAACTTTTGTTTTTGAGTGCATTTTATTTAAAAAAAATAAATCAAATTAATACTTTCTTAATTTTTTTAAATGATTTCAATATATTGATGATATATATAAAGAAAAATCTAAAAGAATTATTTAAAATCACACTAGATCATAATACCAAACAAACAGTAAATGATGTAAGTGATGATTCAAATCTAGAATCTACCTTGTCAATAGTATCATTGTCCTGTCGTTTTGGGCAGGAATTTTAAAATGCCATTGGTTTCTTATATGGGGTTTGATGATCCATTTATTAGCGAACCAAAATATATGCTAGCTCGTTTGAATCGCGCATGGCAATCTCAATGAGGTGGTTTAAGAGTCAAGGATTCCTCCGTAATGTATTTTTAAAGTCCGTTATAATGGAAATTTATCTTGAATGCTAGAAACTCATGCTAAACTGGGTCAATTTGATAAATAGACTCAAGAAACTTGAGATCTAGATTCGATCCGTTCAATTTTCTAATTAAATTAAATATAAAATTAAGTCCTTGAAATTTAATTATTTCAGTTAAATTTAGCCTCATTAACATAAATAAATTGTTTTAATGAAAATGGTTTACCCAATAACCCGTAAATCAATCAAGTTACCTGGAAAATATTCGTGATCAATTCCAAAATTGAATTTGAGAACTATAACAAAACGGTTTTATTATCATAGAATAAAAAAAAATCAAGAATGACCCATATGTTGGAAATTTTAGTCCTTGGGAGATCGACATAAGATGTCGAGTTTATATGTTTTTATGAACTCAAAAGAGGTATAAGTTTAGGGTATTTAAAAATATAATTATAATTATTTTTATATTAGTGTATCAAAATGATATGAAAAAACTGAAAAAAATTAATTGAAAATAAAAAAAATTCAAAAGAATTTCAAAAATACTTTTAAAAAATACAGGTTATAAGTGTTTGAGAATGTGATTATAATAAAATATAATCTCTTGAATGTAGTTTTAAAAAATCTAATGCATATTGATACTTGATATTTCAACTATCTAGAAAAATTAATTTTGCTGTAATAGGTAAACTTTTACCATCATAATAAGATAAGTTATTAAGGTTAATTTTAATAAATGTGTAATTTATTGGCTGGGAGATTCAAAAGATAATTGAAAATAAAAAATAAAAAATAAAATTTTTTAAAAAATATTTTTAAAATATATAAG
>NW_011505094.1:0-4268 GCF_000495115.2 Populus euphratica
TTAGAGTTTGGCCAAAATATAAAAAAATCTTTTTTCAATTTTCTCAAGGATCTAGAATGTAGACTTCAATATTTGTGGGTGTAAAATTACTTGATAAAGTACTCCCTCAAGTACTAAAGATACAAAGTGTAAATAAATGTCATGCTAAAATTAAGACTTTAGAACAGTTAGGATTTAACCCGATAAGGTAGAAAATCTCTCATGAAGAGAGATCTACCATGAACCTTATAAAAGACCAACAAATAGAAACCTAACTTAAAAAACAATCAAACGACAACGCGGCTTACCTTAGGGAGGGTGCACTATGGGTGATGTGTCTTCCTCTTGCACAACTAGTCCCTTATTTGAGACTCTCGAAGACCATAGGTTCCTAGTAACCATAATACTAGGAGGCGACTTCCAAAAATTAATCATAATTTTCCAACATACAACACCCCTCATCAGGAGGCATGACAAGAGCCTCTGCCATCGCCAGTAGATGCTCGCGCACCTTGCAACAGTAACAATTATATGAAAAATAAGCATAGGATAATAAACATGTTCATCATATAAACTGAAAAGAAAAGGTAAAATAAATGTCATAGTTATTGAAATTTGAAGGTTTTTGTATCCTTACAACCAAGAAAAAGTGTTTAGCCTTGCATGTTTGTTAAATAACTAATAAAAAAAAAGAAAGAATAATGCATAATTTCGAGTTTCTTAATGGAGAGGGGTGTTTCTCTTCTCTTGGGTGGGTGCCCCCCTTCTCTTCTCTCATTCGTTTTATATCCTAGGAAACCCTAATCTCTATTTTACAAAATAGTCCTCCTTTAAGTAAACAGTTCACATTTAAATAATTCAATATCTATTTTTCCAAAAAAAGAAAAATAGTCTTGCATGAAAGCTTCAAGCTTTGACTTAAAGGAACTAAATTGCTGAAATAAAAACTTGGATATCGTTTTAGATGCTTTGAAACATAATTTGGACTCGTTTATTCATGAAACTTGTTTGCTGGGAGAATTTAGTTGTTATCTTTAAAAAATCATCTCCCTCATATGACATTATTTTTTACTGAAGTTTTGAGCATTTATACACCTTTGAGTCAAGAATCCAAATGAAATTTATCTTACATCAATTGGACTTCTATAGCTCCAGATATTCAAGTAGGAATGACCAAAGATCAATAGTGGTAGATTGTGATATTTGAATTTGAAAGCTGCAATTTCAATGCTCTTTCTTATTTTATTTTCCTGCCTTAGATTTCCAAAAAGGTATGGATGTTAGCTTTTTAATGCCACTAGAATCATTTCATTTTGACCTCTAGAGCTCACATTCTACACAAAACATCAACTAAAGGTCAAATCTCTTAATTACCTCAAATTTACTCTTTTTTGCATCTTTAATCTAAAAGTGCCTTCAAAACAAACAACAAAGAATATCAAGGCATTATATATATATATAAAACATAGGTAAAACACTAGCAAAATATGGGTAAAACTATTGAATAATATCATTGCATCACAAATCTTGGTTCAAATAAGTGCTTCAAATTTGCCCCAAAAATCAATTCTATTTCAATTCTAGAAAACACTATCATATGATCTATTTCAAGTTCAAACTTATCTTATATTATGTACAAACTTCAACTATCAAATACTTAAGGTTTCAATGTCAATCTTAGTCATAGTAATAGGTACATTTTTATTCTTATATGATGCATAAATTCAGCCCCAAATCAGCTCAAACACAATCCATGATCTTAAATGTTTATACAACAAATAACAATTAATTTATTTTGGATAATCCTTTGATTCAAGAGGGCAAGCACATGAATGGAAAGCTAAAGGGGATATTTTTATATTATTTTAGATAAAAAAAAAAAGACACAGCTCATAAAGGAAGAAGAAAAACATGCACTAAAATGGTTTCCAAGTTGGTCTGATTTGATTTTTCAGAACAACTTTCAGTGTTTTACCCATAACTTTTGATTTAGGTGTCCAAATGAGCTTTTATTTAATGATTTGGAAAGCTCATAGAATTTCCTATAAATATGTATTTAATAGCCACCTTCAACAAAGGCTTTTATTGAAATTGTGTTGTGTTCTTCTTTGTAGATTTTAGTTTTTTAGTTTATAAAAATTATTTTTTTAATTTGATTCAAGTTATTTCATGTTTATTAAAGTGTTCTTATATATAATCATGGTTGGCTAATCTCTTTCTCTTTCTTGGATCCAAATCAAGGATAATAATAATTGAGATGAGTTCTTTAAGATGTGAATGACTCTTAATATTTATCTTCTGATTTTCTAAATGAATGTTCTATTATTACAAAGAAATTTTAGAAATCATTTAGGTAATATTATAATCTTGAATTTTTATACATAAACTTTAGTTTTGGTATAAAGATTGCTTGATTCAATATCTTACTTAATATGAAAGTATTTATTCATTCTTAACCAATAATCAATCTTCATCTTTTTAAACTTCATTATAATATCTTCCAATCTAATATCACCATCGTTGATGTTAGGTTGAGTTATGTTATATATGTTGAAGGAATCAACAATACATTATCATTAAAATTGATTTAGACCAAAACTTACTTTTTCTTGTCATTTAAAATCTATTTACACGTTTTCATCTTTGAAACAAATCCATTAATTATTTTCAATCAAGTTATTGTTAATTTAATTTCTCTTGAGTTTTTTTGTTATCTAACTTAATTTCCAGATCTAGCTTCCTGTAGATATGACCTCGATCTTACCATATTAATTGCTACATCACACACTCATGCACTTGCAAGTTAAAACAAGTCGATCATAAAAAGTGGTCAAGTAGTACCAATTCATAATATTTTGTGAGGAAAGCTACAATGCTTTTCCCATATGATCAAGCTTTATTACAAAGTTAAATTCTAACCAACTTAATATTAAAAAGAAATCAACAAAGATAATTTTGAAAAAATATATTACAAAAAACACAAAAGAAACTGGAAAAAAATCACATGAGGAAAAACTATATCAATTCATAGTATTTTGTGAGGAAAAACTTGTATTTACTTATAATTGCAATTCTTAACTAACTTAATATTTTAAAAAATAAAATTGACAAAGAAAATTTTAGGAAAAAACATAACAAAAACAAAAAAAAAATCATATAGAAATAAACACTATAGTAATTCACAATAATTTTCGAGAAAAGTTACCATATTTTCCTCACATATTGTAACTCTAATTTTTAATCAACTCAATATTAAAAAAATAAAATAAAAAGATAATTTTAGAGAAAATCATAAAACAATCATTTGAAGAAACAATGTAGGAATCAACAATGTTTTAAAAAAAATTGTAAAATTAAATTTTCAATCCGTTCAATATTATAAAAAATAATTTTAAAAAATAAAAAAATAAAATAGAAAAACTATTTGGAAAAACACTCCAGCAATTCATAATATTTAAAAAAAATTACAAAGAATTTTTTTAACTAGTTCAATAATTAAAAAGCAAAATCAATAAAAATAAATGCAAAAAAATTAGAAAAGTAGAAAAAAATATTATAAATTACTATTATAATTCATAATATATTAGGTAAGAAAACAATAATTTCTCCATATCATTTACAGTATTGTGAATAAAATATCTTAATTAAAATCCATTTTATCTTCTGATTGCATTCCATTTTTCTTTGTTTTTTCTTAAAAAAACAGGATATCTGACATCATTTATCTTGTCAAGTCTGGGGCTGGAATTAGATTGGATGGAGATCACTTGACATGATAATATTGTTATGCACACGTGGCACTCTCTATTCCCCTTCTTTTTCTCAAAAGTCATTGAAAAGGAAACAGTAAATTCAATCAACATAAAAGTCCAAGAACCGGAAAATACCCCATAAAGCAACTTGGGACCCAAGGTTCTTGCTTCTCTCCTCAATTATTCAATTTATTTCCGTCCATATATTCTCTGTACTTGATTTGCTAAATATTTTTTTTTAAAGCTTCGTATTTTTACTGAAAAATAATGTTTTTTAAAAAATAAAATTTAACAAAATAAATCTTAAAAAAATAAATTATTTTTTTGATATTTAATAATGTAATAAAAAATAAGTTAGAAAATACTTTTTAATATTTAGTTATATCATAAAAAATAACTTATTAATGTTTTATTTTTTTGAAGTTTATTAAAATAATAAGAAACAAATCTTATAAATTAAAAATTTGAATGAGAATGAATTAAAAAAATATAATTTTATAAATTATCTTAAATAAAATAAATAATAATTAAAATAAT
>NW_011504701.1:0-5261 GCF_000495115.2 Populus euphratica
TTATTTATTGTCGATATCGTAGGCCCTATAGGATACAGATGTTTCACAATAAAAGGACCGCTCCATCATGATCTTAGTTTTCCAGCAAATAAATAGAGTCTAGAATTATAAAGTAAGACTTTTTGACTAACATTGAATATTTTTCTTAGTATTTTTTTGTCATGAAACTCTTTGATTCTTGCTTTATGAATTCTTGAATTTTTATATGCATCATTTCTTATTTCCTCAAGCTCATTTATTTGTAATTTTTGCAGTTGACTAGCATCATCCAGATTTGAATTGAAAGCTTTAATAGCCCAATAAGCTTTATGTTCAAGTTCCACAGGCAAGTGACAAGGTTTTCCATAGACTAGTCTATAAGGTGACATACCTAATGATGTTTTATAAGCAGTTCGATAAGCCCAAAGTGCATCATTAAGTCTTAAAGACCAGTCTTTCCTATTAGGGTTCACTGTTTTCTCCAAAATATGTTTGATCTTTCTATTAGCAAGCTCTACTTGTCCACTTCTCTGAGGATGATAAGAGATGACAACTTTATGGGTGATTCCATATTTCTTTATTAAAGAACTGAATGACTTGTTGTAGAAATGTGTTCCACCATCACTTATCATAGCTCGAGGGATTCCAAATTGACTTAAAATATTTTTTTTTCAAAAACTTTATCACTGTTTTGTGATCATTGTTTCGACTTGGAATTGCCTCTATCCATTTTGAAACATAATCTACTACGACAAACTTTATCACTGTTTTGTGATCATTGTTTCGACTTGGAATTGCCTCTATCCATTTTGAAACATAATCTACTGCGACTAATATGTATAAGAAACCAAATGATGGAGGGAATGGGCCCATGAAATCTATACCCCAACAGTCAAAGATCTCAATGACAATAATAGGGTTTAAAGGCATCATGTGAGTCTTTGAACATGGTGGGCCAGTAAAATCCACTTTGTAAGATTTTTGCAGTTGTCTTTCTTGACAAGAAATAGCCCTCACATGCCTCAGAATGACAAAATTTAATGACACTACTTACCTCATTGTCGGGAATGCATCTTCAAAATATTTGATTAGTGTAATATTTGAATAAATAAGGGTCATCCCAATAAAAGTTCTTCACTTCATTCAAGAACTTCACTTTATCTTGGGTACTTCAATGAGCTGGCAATTGTCCTGAAATAAAAAAATTGACAATATTAGCAAACCAAGGTAATGTAGAGATAGAAAGTAAAGATTCATCAGGAAAGTAGTCATCGATTGGTGTGATGTCAGTTTTCGAATCTGTTGTCAATCTTGACAAGTGATCTGCGACAACATTTTTGATGTCTTTCTTATCTTTGATTGTGATGTCAAATTCTTGAAGTAATAAAATCCACCTCACTAATCTAGCCTTAGAATCTTTCTTAGAAATAAGATATTTCAATGTTGCATGATTACTAAAAAAAAATAGTAGGTGAGCCAACAAGTCACATAAGGTTTCTTATCTTTCATTTGTCCCAAGACAGCACTCACGGTATAATCACTAGCATCACACATTATTTCAAAAGGTAATGACCAATCAGGAGGTTGAATGATAGGAGCACAAGTAAGCAAGTTTTTAAGTTTAACAAAGGCTTCTTCACAATGTTCAGTCCATTCAAAAATAGTATCCTTTGTTAGAAGGTTACTTAAAGGCTTAGATATTACACTAAAATCTTTGATGAACCTTCTATAAAAACCAGCATGTCCCAGGAATGATCTAACATCTTTAAGAGATTTTGGTGTTGGCAAGTTTGCAATTAACTCAATTTTAGATTTGTCAACCTCAATTCCTTTTGATGAAACAATGTGACCAAGTACAATGCCGTTTGTTACCATAAAATGACATTTTTCCCAATTCAGCACAAGATTCTTCTCTTCACACCTGGTTAAAACCTTTCCTAAATTAGTCAAACAATCATCAAATGAATCGCCAAAAACAGAAAAATCATCCATGAAAATCTCAAGAAAATGTTCAACCATATCGCTAAATATACTAAGCATGCATCTTTGAAATGTGGCTGGTGCATTACATAATCCAAAAGGCATCCTTCGATATGCAAAAGTACCAAATGGACATGTGAAAGTAGTCTTTTCTTGATCTTCCAATGCAATTTCAATTTGGTTGTAACCCGAATAGCCATCTAGGAAACAATAAAATTCATGACCTGCAACTCTTTCTAGGATTTGATCCATGAAAGGTAATAAAGGTTTCTTCACAATGTTCAATCAATTCAAAAATATTATCCTTTGTTAGAAGGTTACTTAAAGGCTTAGATATTACACTAAAATCTTTGATGAACCTTCTATAAAAACCAGCATATCCTAAGAATGATCTAACATCTTTAATAGATTTTGATGTTAACAAGTTAACAATTAACTTGATTTTAGATTAGTCAACTTCAATTCCTTTCGATGAAACAATATGTCTAAGTACAATGCCATTTGTTACCATAAAGTGATTTTTTTTTCCAATTCAGTACAAAATTCTTCTTTTCACACCTGCTCAAAACTTTTTCTAAGTTAGTCAAACAATCACCAAATGAATCGTCAAAAATAGAAACATCATCCATAAAAATTTGAAGAACATTTTCAGCCATATCACTAAATATATTGAGCATGCATCTTTGAAATATAATTGGTGCATTACATAATCTAAAAGCATCATTCAATATGCAAAAGTACCAAATGAACATGTGAAAGTAGTTTTCTCTTGATCTTCTAATGCAATTTGAATTTGGTTGTAACCTGAATAGACATATAGAAAACAATAAAATTCATAACCTGCAACTTTTTCTAGGATTTGATCTATGAAAGGTAAAGAAAAATGATATTTTCTAGTCATTAAATTAAGTTTTCTATAGTCAATGCACATGCGCCAACCAGTAACAGTTCTAGTGGGAATTAACTCATTGTTCTCATTTGTTATCACAGTGACTCCAGACTTCTTAGGTACAACTTGGGTAGGACTTACCCATTTGCTGTCAGAAATAGGATAAATGATTCCATTATCTAAAAGCTTAATGACTTCATTTTTCATTACTTCTTTCATATTAGGATTGAGCCTTTGTTGCATTTCTTTAAAGGGTTTAGCATTTTCCTTCAAATAAATTTTATGTGTGCAAATCAAGGATCTATTTTATTATTGAAACTATATTATCTGGTACTTGCCTGATGAATGATGATTAAAGCTTGTTAAATTTATGTCTAAAGCTAAACTTTAAGGAAACATAAGCATTAAGTTTGGAAGAGATTATTATCAAAAAAGTTTCATTTTCTCCTAAAAATGAGTATTTGAGATTGAATGGTAATGGCCTCAAATCAGTTTTAGGTGGATGGACACTTGAAGGAATGAACTTAATTGATCGTAGTGGTAATTCCTCAATTTATGGTCTCCAATTACTTACCTTCTCCAATTACTTACCTTGGATTCTTCCTGAAAATAAACCATTTGCAAATCATTAGATTCATTAATTTTAGTTTCATTTGAAGTGGTTTGAAATTGATCATAAACTAATTTTTCAATAAAGTCCACTTCTTGTATTTCATTATCATCTCCAGGTTGCTTACAAATGTTGAAAATATTCATCTCCAATGTCATGTTTCCAAATGATAGCTTCATCAGTCCATTCCTACAATTAATCAATGCATTAGAAGTTGCAAGAAATGGACGTCCTAAAATAACAGGAAATGAATTCTACTTGCATTTGCATTGTATTGCCCTTTGGGATTTTGTTGTGTTTGAGATGGAAACTTACCTTTCTCTTGGAAACTGAGAGCAGATGTTAATTTAGCAAGAGTATCTTTAAAATCTGTCATGTTTTGAGCAAGTTGAGTATTGATTGTCTCTTGCTTTTCAATGAATGCATGCAATGTTTCCTCAAGATTTCTTCTAGGAGGTGGAGCATAAGGAGGTGCATATCCATGAGAATTTTGGAAATTATGGTGTGCTTGAAACGGTGGTTGTGAAGTTTGTGCATTGTTGTTCTCACTCTTCCAACTGAAATTTGGGTGATTTCTCCAACCAGGGTTGTATGTTTGCTAGTATAGGTTATGGTTGGGTCTTTGAAAATGTTTAAAGCATGAGCTTGTTCATGCAGATATTTTTTAAAATAAGGCAAGGTTGGACAATCGTTGGTTGAGTGTTCATTTGTTTCATAGATTTGACACACAATGTTTTCAACATATTTTAATTGACCACTCTTTTTTAATTCTAGTGCCTCGACTTTTCTAGCTAAAGATGTAAACTTGGCTTGAAGGTCATGATCTTCCCTAAGGTTGTACATGCCTCCACTAGATGTGTGAGGTTGAGTTTTACTCGGTGCCTCATAAGTACCTGCGATGTCCCAATTTTGAGCATTTTTAGCTAATAAGTCTAAGTACTGCATTGGTTCATCAGGGTCTTTATTTTCAAAAGTTGCATTGCACATCAATTCAACCATTTACCTATCTCTAGGTGTTAAGCCTTTTAAAAAATATAAAATCAATCTCCATGTTTCAAAACCATAATGAGGGCAAGTATTAACCAAGTCTTGATGCCTATCCCAACATTAGTATAATGTTTCTCCTGGTTTTTGAGTGAAAATTACGATTTGTCTTTTGAAAGAGTTTGTTTTATGAGACGAAAAAAAATTCTTTAAAAACTATTGTTGCATTTCATCCTAAGCACAAATGGATGCAGGTCTTAAATTTTGTAGCCATGTTTTAGCTTTATCTTTTAATGAAAAAGGAAAAAACTTTAATCTGATGGTGCTCATGCTACAATTTGAGTCATTATACCTGTTGCAAACCTCCTCAAATTCTCTTCAAAGCAAGTATGGATTTTCTAAATCTAAGCCATGAAAAGAAGGTAAAAGTTGAATAATGTCTGGCTTAAAATTAAAATAAGATGCATCAGGAGGGAAAACTATGCATAATGGTGCACTTATTCTTGTGGGATTCATGTGGTCTTTAAGCATTCTAATACAGCTATTCTCATTTCTCTTATTTATCTTCTTCGACCATATTTTCTAAAAATGATGAGGATACCCTACAAGGTATACCACTTAATGTATGTGACCACACTCTCATATATATGTAGGAATATAATAAAATGAAAAATAAAGAAAATAAAAAAACAAAGTTAGATACAAGAAAAGTAAAAAGAGAAAATAAAACAAATACTATAATTTATATAAGAATTTACCTCCCCAGCAACGGTGCCAAAAACTTGACATGACCGAAAGATTAATATTTTCTCCCAAGTG
>NW_011504872.1:0-472 GCF_000495115.2 Populus euphratica
CAAAAACATGCACTAAAATGGTTGTAAAGCTGACCTGATTTGATTTTTCAAAATATCTTTCGGTATTTTGCCCATAGCTTTTGACTCAAGTGTCCAAATGACCTATTGTTTAATGATTTGGAAAGGTGACAGAATTTCCTATAAATATATCTCTAATAGATATCTCCAACAAAGGCTTCTAAAAGGGTTTGAATTGCTGTCCAAAGTTAGCATCATATTTGTGTCCGAATTTTTACTGAAATTGTGTTGTGTTCTTCTTTGTAGATTTTAGTTCTTTAATTTGTAAAACTTACTGTTTTAGTTTGATTCAAGTTATTTCATATTTATTAAAGTGTTCTTATACATAATCATGGTTGTCTAATCTCTTTCTTTGAATCCAAATCAAGGATGATAGTGGTTGAGGTGAGTTCTTTAAGATATGAATGAATCGTAATGTTTATCTTCTCATTTTCTTCATGAATGTTTTATTATT
>NW_011504872.1:535-625 GCF_000495115.2 Populus euphratica
AAACTTTAGTTTTGGTATAGAGATTGATTGATTCAATATCTTAATATGTATGAAAGTACTTGTTCATTCTTAAGCAATAATCAATCTTCA
>NW_011504872.1:749-2960 GCF_000495115.2 Populus euphratica
TTTCAAATCTATTTACATTTTTTTTCTCTTTGCAAACACATCCATCAATTATTTTCAACCAAGTTATTGTTAATTTAATTTCTCTTGAGTTTTTTGTTATCTAGCTTAATTTCCACATCCAACTCTCTGTGGATATGACCTTGATCTTACCAAGTTAATTGCTACATCGCACACTCGTGCACTTGCGAGTTAAAACAAGCTGATCATAAAAAGCAGTCAAGCACGAATGTCAAATCTGTTGTTACTCTTGACAAAAGATCTGCATCAATATTTTCAGTGCCTTTTTCATTCATGATTTCTTCTTGAGAATAAATCATTTGCAAATCTTTAGATTCATCCAATGCAATTTTACTTAAAGTAGATTCAAGTTGATCATAAACTAATTCTTCAATATGATTTATTCTTGTAAATCATTATCAACTCCAGGTTGCTTGTAAATGTTGAACATATTCATCTCCAATGTCATATTTTTAAATGATAGCTTCATCAGTTCATTCCTACAATTAATTAATGCATTAGAAGTTGCTAGAAATGGACGTCCTAAAATAATAGGAAATGAATTACATGCTTCAACAGGTTGTGTGTCCAAGACAATAAAATCCAAAGGATAAATAAATTTATCAACTTGTACTAACACATCTTCAACGATTCCTCTAGGTAATTTTACAGATCTAGCAGCAAGTAAGAGAGTTAAAGAAGTTAGTTTTAACTCACCTAGATTAGGACTTTGAAAAACTGAATATGGAAGTAAATTCACACTAGCTCCAAGATCAAGTAAGACTCCTTTAATTTTATGTTTCCAACAAAGCAAGAAATTGTAAAAAAACCAGGGTTTTTATATTTCAAAGCATTACTATTTTGAAAAATGACACTTACTTATTCGGCTATAAAGGCTTTCTTTTTTACATTCAATTTTCTTTTCATAGTGCACAGATCTTTCAAAAATTTAGCATAAGAGGGAACCTGTTTAATAGCATCCAACAAAATTATATTGATCCTTACATGTTTGAAAGTATCAAAGATTTCAGAGTTGTGATTGACTTTTCTTTGTTTAGTTGTGGCATGAGAAAATGGAAGAGCTAGCAGGGAATCGATCTTTTCTTTGTAATATTCAGATTTAACCCCTTCTTTACCCTCAGATATTGACTCATCATCTATCTCACAAGGTTCAAGAGTGGGTTTTTCAATAACCTTACCACTATGAAGAGTGATAACTAATTTGACTTAATCCAAGTGTTGGCTTCCAAAACTACTTGCATTTGCATTGTATTGCCCTTTAGGATTTTGTTGTGGTTGAGATGGAAACATACCTTTCTCTTGAAAATTAGAAAGCAAATATCAATTTTGCAAGAGTATCTTTAAAATCTGTCATGCTTTGAGCAAGTTGAGTATTGATTGTCTCTTGCTTTTTAATGAATGCATGCAATGTTTCCTCAAGATTTCTTATAGGAGTAGAGCATGAAGAGGTGCATATGCATAAAATTTTGGAAATTATGGAGTGCTTGAAATGGTGGTTGTGAAGTTTATACATTATTATTATCACATTTCCAACTGAAATTTGGGTGATTTCTCCTACCAGTGTTGTATGTTTGTGAGTATGAGTTATGATTGGGCCTTTGAAAATTGTTTAAAATATGGGCTTGTTCATGAAGACATTCATTAAAAGAAGGCATAGTTGGTAGTCATTGGTTGAATGTTCATTGATTTTACAGATTTGATGCACAATGTCTTGAACAAATTTTAATTGACCACTCTTTTTTAATTCTAATGCCTTGACATTTCTAGCTAAAGATGTAAACTTGGCATAGGTTGATGACTAATGTAATCATGTAACCTTTTCACCACTTTCACTCAAAAACCAGGAGAAACATTTTACCAATGTTGGGATAGGTATCGAGACTTGCTTAGTACTTGCCCTCATCATGGTTTTGAAACATGGAGATTGGTTTCACATTTTTATGAAGGGTTAACACCTAGAGATAGGTAAATGGTTGAATTGATGTGCAACAAAACTTTTAAAGATAAAGACCCTGATGAAGCAATGGAGTACTTAGATTTGCAAAATTCACACCTGCTCTCAAAGTGGGTGACCAACTCTTGACTTGGTGATAATCCATATCTTTTCTTGTCTGCCCAAAACATCATTGGTAACGTCAAAATTGGAGTCACTTGATAACATGAAAGTTGTAGAAAATTATCTCATCTTTCTTG
>NW_011504872.1:4001-4156 GCF_000495115.2 Populus euphratica
TTAGGTTATGGAGGCTATGAAACCAAACTTATCTACGTTTTTATTATCATTATTTTTTTTGCTATGTTTTTTTATTTTGTTTTTTTTATAAAGTATATACTATCCCTTTCCCTTAGTTGTTACCTTTAACAAAAGGACATAAATAATGTAATAAT
>NW_011504872.1:4324-4832 GCF_000495115.2 Populus euphratica
TAAGATGTGTCTCAAGAGTCACTTTAACAAAAGAGCTCCTTTACTATGTCATCCTATTAACAACAATTTTGCACATGCTTTATGAAATAGAAAATATAGTTAGTTAATTTTTTTTATCACACAATTAGTTAAATTTTTTATCAAGTACTACCCCCCTAACCAAAATGAGACATTGTCCTCAATGTCCTAAGGTAGAAAGATAGAGTATACAAGATATCACCTGAAATAACGAGCACTAACAAACCTAAAACACACTTAAACAAATATAATAAACAACAAAATACAATAATAAAACCAAAAGACATGAATACAAATGAAGGCTCAAATCCAATTTAAGATTTTTACTGCTTTTCTTAGATGATCAATTTATACGACTTATGGAGGGATCAATTACAGGAATGAAAGATTGTAGTTGGTCAATCAATTGTTTAGCAGTAGCTACAGAGATTATAAGTTATTGTGCCGAAGATGTTAGAAAATTCATGTTCCACGACATGATTAAGAAACG
>NW_011504895.1:0-4772 GCF_000495115.2 Populus euphratica
ATAATTCATAATCAAGTCCGGCGTGTTTTCGTGTCCCAACTTATATTTTCTTGTATAATTTTGTGTATAACACGTGATACGTAGCATGATCCGTACAGTAGAAAATTTCCATGTACACGTTCAAAGAGACCAGTATGCGTAAAGAGACCAGCATGCGTAAGTAAATCCCTTACAAGAACATAAGACCTGAGGATTTGAAACCAAAAATCCCTTATAAAATTCACTTCTCCCTCTCGCCTCCTTTTCTCATGTCTAAAATTAACACGCTTCTTTCTCGCATCAAACCCCTCCATCATCCAAAACCCATTTCTCCTTCTCCCTTTCCCTTCCCTCCCCACATTAAAATTCTTGTCAAAGACATCATCCAAATCCTCAGTACCCATCCACACTGGGAAAAATCTCTCGAAACCCGTTTTTCAGGATGCGAAACTCCAGTTTCGGGGATTGCCCACTTTGTGTTTGATCGAATTCGCGACCCAGGATTGGGTCTGAAGCTCTTCGAATGGGCCTCGAAACGATCGGATTTTAACGATTTGCTTGATGGGTTTTCTTGTTCTTCACTTTTGAAGCTTTTAGCGAGGTGTAGAGTGTTTGTGGAGGTTGAGAATTTGTTAGAGACTATGAAGTGTAAAGATTTGGCTCCCACCCGCGAAGCATTGAGTTTTGTTATTGGCGCGTATGTGGATTCTGGTTTGGTTAATAGAGCTCTTGAACTGTACCATATTGCTTATGATATTCATAATTTCCTGCCTGATGTCATTGCTTGCAATGCGTTGCTCAATGCCCTTATTCAACAGAAAAAAGTTGAGATTGCCCGTGAAGTGTACGAAGAAATGGTTAAAATGGATGGATGTTGGGATAACTATAGTGTTTGTATAATGGTGAGGGGGTTGTGTAAAGAAGGGAAGGTTGAGGAGGGTAGAAAGTTGATTAATGATAGGTGGGGAAAGGGTTGCATTCCGAATATTGTATTCTATAATGCTCTCGTTGATGGGTATTGGAAGAGAGGTGATAGTGAAAGAGCTAATGGCCTTTTCAAGGAGTTGAAAATGAAGGGGTTTTTACCTACAACTGAAACTTATGGGATTATGATTAATGGGTTCTGTAAAAAATGCAATTTCAAGGCAGTTGATAGGCTTTTGGTGGAAATGAAAGATAGGGGTGTGGATGTGAATGTTCAAGTTTATAACAGTATCGTTGATGCTCAAATTAAGCATGGTTGTAAGATTGAAGTGGGAAAGACTTTACGATGGATTGCTGAGAATGGCTGTGAACCTGATATCACAACCTATAATACTTTGATTAGTGGTTCATGTAGGGAGGGGAAAGTTCATGAAGCTGAAGAGCTTCTAGAACATGCATTAAAGAGGGGGTTGTCGCCCAATAAACTTAGTTATACTCCTCTTATGCATGTCTATTGCAAACAAGGGAAATGTGTTAGAGCCTTAGATTTATTCATTGGGATGACAGAGAGAGGGCATCCACTGGATTTGGTTGCTTATGGAGCTCTTGTTCATGGCCTGGTTGCCGCCGGGGAGGTTGATGTTGCATTGGCAGTTCGAGATAAAATGGTGGAGAGAGGAGTGTTACCTGATGCAAATGTTTACAATGTTTTAATGAATGGACTTTGCAAGAAGGGGAGGCTTTCTGCTGCCAAGCTCTTGCTTGTGGAAATGCTTCACCAAAATTTATCCCTTGATGCATTTGTTAGTGCCACTCTGGTTGATGGATTTATAAGACATGGCAAACTCGATGAGGCCAAAAAGCTCTTTGAGCTCACAATTGCAAAGGGCGTGGATCCTGGTGTTGTGGGCTACAATGCTATGATTAAGGGTTATTGCAAATTTGGAATGATGAATGATGCACTGACGTGTGTCCAAAGAATGAAAGATGGGGATCATTCGCCTGATGAGTTCACTTATTCAACAATCATAGATGGGTATGTAAAGCAGAACGACTTGCATAATGCACTGAAGTTGTTTGGACAGATGGTGAAACAAAAATGCAAGCCAAATGTGATAACTTACACCTCTCTAATTAATGGATTTTGTCGCACTGGAGACTCCAGTAGGGCTGAAAAGACATTTGAAGAGATGCGATCTTCTGGATTGAAGCCTAATGTTGTGACATACACTATTCTTATTGGGTGCTTCTGTAAGGAGGGAAAAATTTCAAAAGCTTGCTCCTTTTTTGAACTAATGTTGCTGAACAGGTGCATTCCTAATGATGTTACTTTCAAATATCTGATAAATGGCCTAACGAACAATGTGGCAACTGCAATTTCTAACAAAGCAAATGAGTCTCTAGAGATTAAAGCTTCTCTGATGATCGATTTTTTTAGAACGATGATTTCAGATGGATGGGAGCAGAGGGTTGCTGCTTATAATTCTGTGCTCATTTGCCTTTGCCATTATAAAATGGTTAATGCTGCTTTGCAGCTTCGTGATAAAATGACAGGTAAAGGGATCTTTCCAGATCCTGTTTCATTCGCTGCCCTGGTATATGGTCTTTGCTTGGAAGGTAGATCGACGGAGTGGCAGAATACCATCTCCTGTAAATTGAATGAATGGGAACTCCAGATTGCTGTTAAGTACTCACAGAAATTGAACCAGTTTCTACCCAAAGGACTAACTTCTGAGGCTTCGAAGGTCTTCCACACGTTGCTTGAGAGTGTCAAGCTCCATATCCAAGAAAATAATTTAATTGTCTCAGCAAGAAACAGGAGCTGATGAAAATCAACTTGAAAACCTGGCGTTGGTTTTTTTAAAAAAAAATCGGTCCGAAGTTAAATGAATCGATGGGGCTTGCATCCAGCTGTTGTGACACCTCAGGATACTCATTAGTTGCTCGGTGAAGGTCTGCTGAAAAAATCCTTGTGTGTCATGCTGGGATCTGATCTGATAAAACCTATTGCGAGAAATGGTCGCCATGAGAGTCATTTCAGTTGCAAGCATAATTTCTGGTAATTAACTTCTACCCCCGGTCATGGATCTTTGCCTGCTTTACACACACGTGCATTTAATTGTAGCCTACACACACACGTCATGATTGAATGGAATATTAAGATTATGGGCCATATTCGGTGCTTTTGTGTGCAGTTTGATCTCATCCAGACTAATACATATACTTGTATATTATCTGCAATTTACGTTTAACAAATGCAACCACATGAAAAATACAGCAGCAGCCACAACTTTCCTTTTGGAGGTATGCACCAGAATAAGATCTCGGACATCTTGTTATCTGATCTCCATTGCTTTCTTAATACTTCTTCATCTTCTTCTTTTTATTTGCTTTTATATTTTTTTAATCTAATGAAAGTATGCATGAGTTGGTCATTTCCACTTCAGCTGAGACAAAGAAGAAAAGGTCCCTCTGTTTGAGGAGGCTCTCCATCAATTTTTAAAATGGTAAGGTAAATTTGATATTTGAAGTTAGCTCAATCTAAGTGTGATTCTATTAATCTGTGAGCAAAATGGAAAGAACAAATGTAATATAATCATCAAGCATCAATTGAGAAGCATTCTATTAATTAAAGCTTGTACGTTTCTGAAATTTATTGGTCTTTGAATGAAAAGCATATACCCTAAAATATATGGGTCTAATGGCAATTTTTTTGTTGAATTCAAAGGTCATATTATAATGATAAATGAGTTTTGGATCAAAGTGAATATATTTCCATTTTTTTTAGAAAATTAAAAACTTTATGACTACCTAAAATTTTAAAATTACTTGTGAAAGCAATTGAATTTTTATTAGCCAGTTAAGAATACCAAAATATGATTTTTATAGGTGAATTTTGATCAAAAATCGAAGTTTGACCCATTGACCTAATAATGGGATCAAACAAATGGATGATATTTGTCTAAAATATGATAATTTAAGAATAAAATTGACCAAATTAATAATATAGGTGTTAACATGCCACAATCTCAATAGTTTAGGGACAAAAATTTTCATTAAATCAAAATATATAGTTGTTATTAACATGAGGTAACACGAGATGTGCATAAACATGCATGGTTTTGTTCTGTTTCTCAAAACTTAGGTAAGGGTTATTATCCACGAGCCGAAAGAAGGGTTGGTCTTTTGAAGGATTCCTAATAAGTTTTCCTGAAGTTTAGATGGAAACTGAACAGAGCGATGGCATTGCGGACAAAATAAGGGTTAGGGCCCTAAATCAAATAAAAAAAGGTTTAGGGAGTAACTTTTGTTGACTGAAAGTTCATGGTAATATTTAATCAATTAGCCATTTCATAATCTATTATTGACATTATGAAGTTACTGTGGAGGATGGTTGGGTGTTTTCTTATCTTGGTAAGCTTAACCAGAATGTGGCTCGGTTATGTTTTGAGGATTTCTTCTTCTTCTTCTTCTTTTTGGTATTTGTCTCTATTAGGAGAGTTTTAAATTTTAAAGTTTGATGTTAAATATGATGTTTACGATCTAAACTTCAGACTTATACTCTTAATTATTCCTACAATTTCAAACCTGTAACAATGTCTTTTAAATATGAATTTAAGATTTTACAATCTTATTTTTGTATATTCAAAATGCAAGTTTAAACTTAAAGAATAATCAAATAACTTAAATGTTTTAAATGCAAAAGATAACTTAATAGTATAGCATCAAAAAACTTAATACTTATTGGATGATTTTTCAATTGATTACAACCAGCACGAGAATTCCTTAATAGAAGAACATGAATTGATATATTTTTAGTATTATTTAAGTTTTTTGATAATGAATATTGCAAACATACTTGTTTACAA
>NW_011504880.1:0-4813 GCF_000495115.2 Populus euphratica
GTATAACACTTGGTACAACAAATGCTTAGCACTTTCATAGCCCATACTATATGGTATAACCGACACTTGAGCTATGAAAGGAACTTGATTTGTTGTTAACGTAAGTTATAATCATGAATGCTTGACGAGATTTACAAGTACTAGCATTAATAGAATAAGATGACTAATGTAATCATGTTAACAATCTATAATCTAATTGAAACCTCATTTATGTGTGGTTTTTAATTGAGTAATAAGAGTTTATACTATACTTGTTTGACATACCATTAGTGGAACCTGTAACCTTGACATTTGTTATTATCATTGTTTAATCCTTACGTTAATATTCCATCTCAAAGTTCTTATCATCATCATCTTCTTCTCCTTCTTTTTCTTTATTATTATTATTATTATTACTATTACTATTACTATTACTATTACTATTATTATTATTATTGTTGTTGTTGTTGTTGTTGTTATCGTTGTTGTTGTATTATTGTTATTTATAATTTGTACAATTAACCTTTTATGTCAAGGACATTAAAGTCTGTAATGTAACGAGCTTTCAGCTAATGACTCCCCCGGTCTTGCCGGGTTATTTATTACTTCGACACTCCTGCACTTGGGAGAAGACATCAATCTTTTAGTCGTGTCATTAGGAGTGATTAGTACTTAAAAGTACATTTCTATCAAGGTTTTATGTCATCATTTTACACTTGAAATATCAATAACTCCTTAATTAGAGTATATTTTATAATAACATATCTAATAATATAAGATACCTTTGATTTATGGTAAATATTCATCTTAAATACAAGCCTATCACATAAATTAAGGGATTGATTGATGAGTTTAACTACTGAAATTGAGAAGACAAAGAAAGGGCTAAGATTAGAAAATAGATGTTGGTTCAGTTGAAAATGAAACATCATTCGGTTATTGGATCATAACTGGCGCTATAAAATTTGGATTTAGGTCTACTTTATATGAATAGAAAGTTAAGACATAGGTCTAAAACTTTTATGAAGAGTTTAAGATTCAAAAAGGATGTTTTCAAGTTCAAATTGTAGCAACAATGGAGAAGTCTGAATCTGTCATGCAGCCTAGACACTGTTCAGTGTTTAGCCTATATCTAGAGTTCTAGAAATCCAAATCCACTGATTTTTTTATTAGAAAGCTGAGATAAGTTTTGAGAATTTTTTTGAAGAAAAACTATTTAAATTTTGATGTTAGCAATGACGTTTTGTTTAAACAAGAAGATAAGAATTGTTACCAAGTTAAGATGTAGCCACCTACTTAACAATTAGTAAACAAATCAATAATTTTAAATTTTAGCCTATAAAAGGAGGCATTTTCCATGGATTTAGGTATCTTGGTTTTCATATCAAGATTATGTTCTTGCTTTTATATATATATATATATATATATATATATATTTTAATTCTTAAGTTTTGCTTTCATTAATCTCTTGTTTATGCCTGTTATTTCCTTTACTATACTTATATAATCATATTGTCCTCTTGTTTATTTATGTTTTTCTTCTTTATTATGTTCAGTTAGGTTTATTATATCAAGATAAAAAAGTTTCACTAATGGTGTTAAGATAAGTGGACTTCAATATAGACTTCAATGTTTATATTCTAAACAAGTTGTTATTAACATGTCTTATCATTTTTATCTTATTAATTTTTAATACCTAGCTTGTTAAATGATTAATCTAGATCTGTATTGTATAACACTTGGTACAAGAAATGCTTGAGACTTTTATAGCCAATTGTATGGTATAACCTATATTTGTGCTATGAAAGGAACTTGATTTGTTGTTAACATAAGTTAACATCATGAATTCTTCACAATATCTAAAAGTTTGGTATGACTTAAATAAAATAATTAATATGATCATGTAAATAATTTATAATGAACTATTAATGACAAATCATCCGATTGGAACCTCTTTTGTGTGTGGTTTCCAGTTGAGTAATAAAATGAGTTTATATTATATTTATTTGAAATACCATTAGTGGATCCTCTAACCTTGACAATTATTTTTATCATTATTTAATCTTTATATTAATCTTATATCTCAAATTCCTTTTCACCACCACCACCACCACTATTAATATTAATATTAATATTATTTATAATTTATATCGTTAACCTCCCTGTGGTACAACTCTAGTATTGTCAGGTTATTTATTACTTCAACACTCCTACACTTGAGAGAAGACATCAATCTTTAGTCGTGTCAAGGAGTAAACTCTAACAAGACTCTTTATCACCCAAAAAGACAATTTTACCTTTGAATGCATATACATGCTTAGGATCAGCCATAAGATGGCCACACATCAATTAAATGTTAATCTAACAATTTCTCTTTCTCATTAGAAAAAAAAGTTTTGAGGGACAAAGACAAAAAGGCAATCACCAAAGAAATGGGATAGTTGCTTACTACTAGTTTTATTTGTGAAGTAATGTACCCAGATTAGTTGGCAAATATGGTAATGGTGGATGTGTGTGGACTTCATAGATTTGAACAAGGTTTGGCAAAAGGATAGTTTTCTTCTTAATAAGATTGATAGTTTAGTGGATTTCATGGCAGGTTTTGAATTCCTTAGTTCTTTTCATGCTAACTTTGGGTATCATCAGATATCCATGCACCCAGATGATGAGGAAAAGACATCATTCATCATAGAAAAGAGAAGATTTTATTATAAGGTCATGTCCTTTGGACTAAAAATTGCAAAACCTACCAATGAATGGTGAACAAAGTCTTTAGGCATCAATTAGGAGAATTATGTAGATGATATGCTAGTAAAAAGCATGACATCTAAGCAACATCTCTTTGATTCAGAAAAAAGTATTTTTCATTATGGGCCTGTATTAAATAAAACTCAACCCCTTGAAATATGTGTTTGTCATCAAAAGAGGAAAGTTTCCAAGTTCCTAGTAAGCATTAAGAGGATCGAACCTAACCCTAAGAAAATCCAAGTAATACTTGATATGAATCCCCTACGATTAGTGAAGAAGGTTCAACTTCTTACCGAGAGATTGGTTGCCTTTAACAGATTTATTTTTTGTATTAGGAAGTGTAGCATGCCATTCTTCAAAACCTTAAAAAATATTTCTAACTTTGAATGGACCCCTAAATGTCAAAAATCCTTCGAGGGACTCAAAGCCTACCTCTCATCTCCTAGGGTTTTATCTCAACCATGAGAGAATGAATACCTCTTCCTCTACTTGGGCATAATGAATTTAGCTATCAGTGTTATACTAGTAAGAGAGAGGAATGGAGTTTAATGCCCAATCTATTACTCTAGTAAGACATTTCAAGATGCTGAGATGAGATTTTTATTTATTTATCAAATATAAAAAAATTTATATATCAAATGAAACAAAACTGGAGGATTAAAAAGTCAGAATATACAGACACGTATGACAACAAGATAACAAGCTCCTATAGCTAGTCAAGAGAGAGAATAACTGGTTGTAGTGAGAGAAGCTCTCATTCTATATGAGTCTGTTCCCTTTTATTATGCAGTGCCTTCTTTTCGTGTCCTTTATGCTTTAGTGGTTTTTTCTTCAAATTTATTTTCTCTGAGTTATAAATTTATGGCCAAACACAAGAAAAATATTTGATTCTTCAGTTTGCTCAACAAGATTACAGGCTTTACTCTTCTCATCCTTTGTTTAGTTCACGCATACCAAAGACCTTGAATCAAAGTAGATCTTTTGACATGTAGGACTCCTCAACTCCTTCTAAAGCCTTCACCCTTTTGAGAACTAAGGTGGACTTTATAGATGCTATTGGTTTCTCTTGAGGTGTTGAGGCTCGCATAAAGGGTCAAAATAGAAACATGCATAGCATACCACTTATTGTTCAATCACTATATTCTCCTAACTCTTATGGGTGAAATGAAGACTCTTATAGTAATATCAGGCATCAACATTCCTCTATTGACCATTCAGCTAGGTCTTGTTCTCTAGATTCCAACCCAAAGGTGGAAAACCTTAGCCTAGGGCCGAGTGCAGGTGTTGTTGCTTCACCTTCCATAATGAAAAACAAAGCCCCTTTTAGAAGCCATATATATGCCTCCACTGATTACCCTACAGGTACTCCGAGCACACAGTCTCCCTCATTAGTGCATTTTCCTGACTACAATTCTTTGACATCTTGTCATTTGATGGAAAATAATCTTGGTGAACACAAAGACATGTGGCAGTTTTGCTTAATTGGTTATATTGTTGGAAAATTCCCAGGATTAATAGCCTTGATTGAATTTATTAGTAGTTTCTGGAAATGCAAAGCAAACTTTTCTATACACGACTCTGGTTGGTTAATTTTTTTCATTCTCCTCTGAATTGGACATGTTGAGGTACTTAAGGTACTTAGTGGAGGTCTTTACTTTGTATTTAGTTAGCCATTGATATGGTAAAGATGCCAATCTGGGTACGATTCCCTAACCTACCTATCAAATGTTGGTCTTTAATCTATCTATCCAAAATTGCTAGTGTGCTTTGGAAGCCCATCCACTATGATGCACCTGCTGCTTCTATGACTCGACTATTATATGCCAGAATGCTTATAGAGATTAACCTGCTAGTTAATCTGCACACCTGTATAAATCTTGTCCTGTTCAATGGTTTGCCCTTATCTCAGTAGGTGGTGTATGAATCTTTAGCCCGTTTTTACAAGAATTGTTGGGTTTTTAGGCATATGACTTCCACATACACCAAAGGTACTAGTCAGAAGCGTAATAAACACTTCTAAAAAGCTCCCACTCGTTCTGGTTGTTCCAATCCCTATACTGAAATTCTTGTTGTTGAGAAACAACAA
>NW_011504861.1:0-4851 GCF_000495115.2 Populus euphratica
ATTAGGATTAAGAATATGATAACCAAAGTTGAAAATAAATAAAATTAAAAAAATAAAATTATTATCACAATCCACAATGATTATTAATGGAACACTGATGATGTCCTCACAATCATGACTTATATTTTTTTTAGCAACACTTATAAACATAAATATTTATACAAGTAATGAAAATCATCACTCAACCAACCTTATCGACATTTTCTTTTAACAATAAAACAATTTTAGTAAGATGTTAGAAGGTATAATTATTTTTTTTTAGCTTTCTTTTATAATGCCTTCACATCAATTTCAGCTATTTTTCTTTTATTAAATACTTATCAAAACTTGTTTGGCATTTAAGTTGTTACCCTTAACATAAATGAGACCTCTAAACTTAAAATAAAATATATGAAAAATAAAGTCATCATCTAATTATTTAAAGAGAGTAAGAACCCTAAAATATATGTTAGTTTTAGAGATATGAATAAAGGTTTGGTTTTGCTTAAGAGAAGATAAAAATCACCACTACATCAACCTTTCCAAGAAAAGATTATTTTAATTGTTTGTCATCCTAACTTCATACCATTAACTATCCAATTTATTTTCTAAGCTTATTTGCAAGTTATTTATTATTAATGAATGTTCGTCTAATTAGCATTGGACCTTGAATCATTAGTCTTGCAATTTAATGGGTTTTTTTATATTTCTTGACCCTTCTTCTTCTTCTTATTATTATTATTCTACAAAAATAAAAGTTGAACATAACACCATGTTCAACCCACGTTGGTCTCTCTTTAAGGAGACTCGTTAACTTATTATTTGACCTCGTTTTCAATTAAAAATATTGTGTTAGGCCTACATCAATTCTTAAAATTAGCAGAAATATTAACCTAAATATTAAAATATAAGCTTAATCAAAACATAATGCTAACTTATGAAAACTTGTCACTTTATTTTTTAAAAATCCTTTTGAGGTTGAAAATGTCATGCTAGACATACATTCGTCATTAAAAACTACAAGACATGTTGATCGAACCGTTAAAACTCATATTGTATCCTTGATTGCATTAAAATGATACTTTTACATGGACATTTCTTTTCATTTATTCATTAAGTTTCTAATGTTTAATTTTCAGGGGATCTCAACTATTTTTCCAATATTTCTTTTTAGTTTTATTCATGATTATATTAAAATAATCATTGCATGTAGCCGCCTTTTACATTCGGTCTTTAGCTTTTTAATTTTTATTTATTTAGCTAATTCAACTATTTTCTCAATATTTATTCTCATTTTCATCCTTAATTGCATTTTTTTTTCTTCTTCTTCTTTTCCCTTCTTCTCATTGTTTCTCCATTTTTCTGATTAAATATTTGAGAGGGGTAACATATTAGGTTATGACATAAGTGTTGAAAAATTCAAGACTATAGCAGGCTCACTCTTGAATGAGCTATTACCGATCTCAAATACAAGCATAATCATCTTTGAAAAAAAATCATTTGCACGAAAAATTTGTCTTTGTTTAGATAAAGACAGGGCTATAAGTTTATGGTATTGGAAAAGTAACTTTTTGCTAGCTACTTTTTATACTCATTAAAAAAAAAAACACAAAGAAAGAAATAAAACTCATGAATCACTAAAAATAATAGAACATCTCAAACTAGATTTCTGCTGTGAGCCCTCTTTAGATGATGAGCTGGTGACGGATAACAACACAATAAAGTTAATTAAACAATAATTCTTTTCTTCTCTTTTTAAAGAACGAATTTATGCTGCTATGTCATGATCCCATCCTCCTGTTTTGAGACTTTTTCCAATCTTGGGTGCATAATAATAATAATAATAATAATAATAGTTGCAAATTGTGTTATTAAAATCTTATCCATACCTCTTTTAAACGAAATTATTTCCTCACATTAATGATGCACTACCTAAAAAAATGTTTTATATTTTTTTATTCTTACTATTTACTTATTTTTTTAATTAGTTCTTTATCATATAAACGTGAACCCAAACCTCATCCTAACCTTTCCTAAGCACAATTATCCCCTCATGCATTAATGATGTGCTCGATAAAACATTTATTTTATTTATTTTTTATTCTCAATACTTATCTATTTTTTAATCAATTCTCTATCAGAATTTTTTTCTCAAAATGTTTAGCTATTTTTGTAATTTGTAATACTAGCAAGATAATTGCTTGAAAAAAAATAGAATAATTGTTTAATTAACTAGAAGGGGAGATTAAAAAAAAAATCATTGTATAATTAACTTCGTTGTGCCGTGAGCTCATCATCTCCAAAGAAGTCTCTAAAAAGCTAACAAAAAAACATGCACACCCACTCGCCACTAATGCTTTACCAATCCTCTACTCAAACTTCTATTTCTGCTTTTGACTAAAAGCTTGCTTGCGAAGGCAAACAAGTACCGTCCCCCTTCCACGAAGGAAAACACATCCATCCACTGAGAAAAGCAAGAAAATGGCTCCCACCACCATTTTTATTTGCCTCTACGACCCTAGTTTAAGCCCCCCGCTACTATTTGTATTGTACCGGAAGATACATTAATTTAACACCCAAAAAAATGTCCCTGCAAAAACTTGAGATTACAGTGGATGTTATAGTGTTATACATGCATAAACGAATAATAATAATAATCTTAAAAAATATATATCACACTAGGTCATGACCTCTTATGAAGCTGTTTTCTGATGAGGAACTTGAAATGGCGATCAGGCCGTTACAGTCGGACACACTGTCTTGCAAACTCAACAAGAGGTGTGAAGTGCTAAAATTCAATGTAGGCTTTGCTCTTGGAACAAGAGGGACCTCGGCTTCACCCACAAGCATCTGCACCACACCCCTCATAGCGGGTCTAGCCATTGGGTCAGGGTGCGAACAAGCTAACCCAACCAAGAGAACCCTCCTCATCTCACTCTCCTCAAACTGACCCTCAAGTCTAGCATCAGCTGCCATTAGCAATCTCCCTTCTCTGTGTAAACTCCAAACCCACTCCACCAAATTCCCATTAACCGCAACTTTTCCAACCTCACTAGTCTCTCTCTCAATGGGTCTCCTCCCACTAGCCACTTCAAGAACCACTGCTCCATAGCTAAACACATCCGTTTTCTCAGTAGCTCTTCCTGTTAAAAGATACTCGGGAGCTAAATACCCCATTGTACCAGCAGCTACTGTTGCATCTGGCGATTTATCATGTTCAATTTGCCTTGCCAAACCAAAATCTCCTACTCTTGCGTTAAACCCCTCATCCAACATAATATTGCTGGTCTTGATATCTCTATGAATCACCTGGTTTTCACATTCTTGATGCAAATAAGCTAAAGCAGAAGCAACACCAAGTAAAACTTTACGTCTATGTGACCATGGCAAAGGCGTTCTTGCCTCAAACAACGCTTTATCAAGACTCCCATTGGGCATCAAATCATAAACTAACAATATTTCTCCTTTCTCATGACACCAACCTTGAAGCCGAACAAGATTTCGATGCCTTAGAGTCCCAATTATTGACAATTCAGATAAAAACTCATTCTTTCCTTGACTGCTATGACTACACCTCTTCACTGCCACAATTTCACCAGTCTCCAGCAATATACCCTTATAAACAGTCCCAAATGCTCCGTGACCAATAATTCTATTCGCATTGAAGCATTTGGTAGCTGATTTAAGCTCTCTGTAACTAAACTCCTTAGGCATTTTAATAACATCTGATGCAAAGGACACTGACTTTTTCACATGCTTGAATCTTTTAGAGAAAACCCAGATAAGAACACCAGCAAAAATTACAAAAAAAGCACTAGCAGTCACCACCCCTGCAACAGCCCCTGCACCCTGCTTGCAAAGCTGATTATGACACGAATTAGACTTGTCACTCTTACCACTAACTGACTCTAAACCGCTAGGAGCCAATGTTGGTGGCGGGGACTTGACAGAATTAGCCGATGGATTCATCAAACTAGCCGCCGGAGGTGGAGGTACTGAAGAAGATGACTCGGAACCTAAACTTGACTGAAAGGAAGAACTAAAACTCCACCACTCAATACTATGAATCTCTGTACTTCCTTGTGTAGACCCAGAAAACCCAACATACATAAAATCACTAACATACTGGTCTAAATCAAGACCAAAAGACAAAAGTGGTTCTTTGGGCTTAAGATTTGAGTAGGAAACAGAAATGTTGAAGCTTTGATTAGTACCATCATAATCGATCCAAGCATTAACAAGATCACCACTTTTTAGATCAATATTAATAGCTCCTAAATCACCTATTTGTGTAGAAACCATACTATTAAGATCCAAACCCACATGGTTCCCATTAATATCTTTAAACTCCACGTCCATTAACGTATCAAACTCGACCGCCACAAAACTGGAAGCAGCTTCAGGCCCATCGTCGATGTTGAGGAGTCCAAGGAAGCCGCCGGCAGCGCCGAGGGCGTCAGAGTCCGGAGAGAGGACAAAAGCTAGGCCACCGCCGATGGAGGAAGGGTTTAGATTAGTAACAGAAAAGGAGAAGAAAGTCGAGAAGCTAGCGATGGAGTGAGCGGATGGTTGTCGGAATCTGATGGGTTTAGAGTAGAGAACTTTTCCGGCGCCAGAATTCGGGACGGCCAGGTCACGAGTGAGACGGACGCTGCCATTGTTTAAGTGAGCGTCGCCGAGGAGTTTAAGACTGCTAAGAGTTAAAGTACCGAAGTCAAAATCAGTTGATGATGCTTTGGTTCTTAGTAATACTAAACAAAGGAGGAGAAACAGGACAATGGGTGAAGGAACAATGTGCGAAGTTTTGTGAGGGAAAGACATTAAGACTTGAACATTATAGAACTGAGTGTTTCAGGTTTATTGGAGAAGTGA
>NW_011504901.1:0-4757 GCF_000495115.2 Populus euphratica
CTGGAGTTATAGATCTCAGATTTAGGTCTACTTTATATGGATGGAAAGGTAAGACATAGGTCTACAACTTTTATATGGAGCCCAAGATCTAAAAAGACCGTTTTCAAGTCCAAATTGTTGCAACAACAAAGAAGCCCGAATCTATCCTCCAACCCGAGCACTGTTCAGTATTTTGGCCATATCAGGAGTTCTAGAAGTCGAAATGAGCTGAATGTTTTACACAAGATAGATGAGACAATTTCCTACAACTTTCATGTTTTCGAGTGGCTCCAATTTTGATGTTATCAATGACGTTTTGGGCAGACAAGAGAAGATAAGGATTGTCACCAAGTCAAGAGTTGGCCACCCACTCATCAATTAGTCATCAAATCAATAGTTCCCAATTTTGGCCTATCAAAGGAGGCAATTACCATGCATTTAGGCAATTACCATGTTAGTATCAAACATTAAAGTCCATATTAAGTTTACATTATACTTATTCTTACACCATTAGTGTAACCTTTTCACCTTGACATAACTAACTTAGCTAGACATAATGAAAGAAAGCAAAATAGATAAACAAAATAAGAACATGAAAGTTAAGAAAGTTAACTAAGTAAATGAAAGGAAATGAAAGGCATAAACTTAATATTAATGAAAACAAAGCATAAAAAATACAAAGAGAGAAAGGAAGAGCATGATCTTGATCTGGAAACCAAGATGCCTAAATGCATGACAAATGCCTCCTATCACATAAATGAAAGGATTGATTGATGACTTTAAGAACTTAAATTGCAAGGGCAAAGAGATGACCAAAATTAGAAAAGAGATGTCGGTGCAATCCAAACCGGAACACTATCTGGTAATTGGGTCATATCTGGAGCTATAGATCTCAGATTTAGGTCTACTTTATATGGATGGAAATGTAAGATATAGGTATACAACTTTCATATGGAGCCCAAGATAAAAAAAGACCATTTTCAAGTCCAAATTGTAGCAACAACAAAGAAGCCCAAATCTGTCCTCCAGCCCGAGCACTGTTCAGTGTTTTGGCCATATCTGGAGTTCTAGAAGTCCAAATGAGCTGAATTGTTTACACAAGAAAGCTGATACAATTACCTACAACTTTCATGTTTTCAAGTGGCTCCAAGTTTGACGTTATCAATGACATTTTGGGCAAATAAGAGAAGATAAGGATTGTCACCAAGTCAAGAGTTGGCCACCCACTCATCAATTAGTCATCAAATCAATAGTTCCCAATTTTGGCCTATAAAAGGAGGTATTTGGCATGCATTTAGGCATCTTGGTTTCCAGATCAAGATCATGCTCTTGCTTTCTTTCTTTGTATTTTTTGTAATGTTTATGCTTTGCTTTCATTAATATCAAGTTTATGGCTTTCATTTCCTTTCCTTTACTTAGTTAACTCTTATCTTATTTATGTTCTTATTTTGTTTATTTATTTTTCTTAATTTTATTATGTCTAGCTAAGTTTATTATGTCAAGGTGAATAGGTTACACTAATGGTGTAAGAATAAGTATAGTGTAAACTCAATATGGACTTTAATGTTTGATACTAACATGTCTTGTATTTGTTATCTTGTTCACTCTTTAATACTTTGCTTGTTAAATGACTAATCTTGATTTATATTGTATAATACTTGGTACAACAAATGTTTGGCACTTTCATAGCCCATACTGTATGGTATAACTGACACCTGAGCTATGAAAGGAACTTGATTTGTTGTTAACATAAGTTATAATCATGAATGCTTGACGAGATTTACAAGTATTAGCATTAATTGAATAAGATGACTAATGTAATCATGTTAACAATCTATAATCTGATTGGAACCTCCTTTGTGTATGGTTTCCAATTGACTAATAAGAGTTTATACTATACTTCTTTGACATACCATTAGTGGATCCTCTAACCTTGACATTTATTGTTATCGTTGTTAAATCTTTACGTTAATATTCCATCTCAAAGTTCTCATCTTTTTCTTCTTCTTCTTCTTTTTCTTTATTATTATTATTATTATTATTATTAGTATTACTACTACTACTAGTAGTATTATTATTATTATTATTATGATTATTATTATTATTATTACTATTATTATTGTTGTTGTTATTATTATTATTGTTGTTATATTATTGTCGTTTATAATTTGTACAATTAACCTCCCTGTGATTCGACCCCGGTCTTGCTAGGTTATTTATTACTTCGACACTCCTGCACTTGGGAGAAGACATCAATATTTTAGTCGTGTCAAGTTTTTGGCGCCGTTGTTGGGGATGAACCACTGGGAGGTTATTTGTACAAATTATAAACGACAATAGTATAAATAATTATGTGTTGATTAAAATGAGATTATGTAATAACTTGGGAGAAGAGTTGGCCACCCACTCATCAATTAGTCATCAAATCAATTTTATTTTCTTCCAAGAAAAGCCCCATAATTATGTGTTGATACATTGAGCACAAAAGAAAGGTTTATGAATATCTTGTTAAGAGGTATTGAGCAGGTAGATAAATTTAACGAGAGTTTGTTTATCTAGATAGATTAATGGAAGTTAAATGATGAATACCTTGCTTTGTGGAATTTGCAAATTATTTTTTTATTTTAACGCTTTGATTACTAGGGACTAGTAATAAGCTAGTTGGGGGGTGTGGTTAGTACTTAAAAGTGCATTTTTATCAAGGTTTTATATCATTATTTTGCACTTGAAGTATCAATAACTCCTTAACTAAAGCATGTTTTATAATAATATATCTAATAATATAAGATACCTTTAATTTGTGATAAATGTTCATTTTAAATGTGCAATCCAAACCGGAACACTATTCGGTAATTGGGTCATATCTTGAGCTACAGATCTCAAATTTAGGTCTACTTTATATGGATGGAAAGGTAAGACATAGACCTACAACTTTCATATGGAGCCCAAGATCTAAAAATGCCATTTTCAAGTCCAAATTATTGCAACAACAAAGAAGCCCGAATCTGTCCTCCAGCCCGAGCATTGTTCAATATTTTGGCAATATCTGGAGTTCTAGAAGTCGAAATGAGCTAAATTTGTTACACAAGATAGCTGAGACAATTGCCTATAACTTTTATTTTTTCAAGTGGCTCCAATTTTGACGTTATCAATGACATTTTGGGCAGAGAAGAGAAGATAAGGATTGTCACCAAGTCAAGAGTTGGCCACCCACTCATCAATTAGTCATCAAATCAATAGTTCCCAATTTTGTCCTATAAAAGGAGGCATTTGCCATGCATTTAGGCATCTTGATCTCCAGATCAAGATCATGCTCTTGCTTTCTTTCTTTATATTTTTTGTAATGTTTATGCTTTGCTTTCATTAATATCAAGTTTATGGCTTTTATTTCCTTTCCTTTACTTAGTTAACTCTTATCTTATTTATGTTCTTATTTTGTTTATTTATTTTTCTTTCTTTTATTATGTCTAGCTAAGTTTATTATGTCAAGGTGAAAAGGTTGCACTAATGGTGTAAGAATAAGTATAGTGTAAACTCAATATGGACTTTGATGTTTGATACTAACATGTTTTGTATTTGTTATCTTGTTCACTCTTTAATACTTTGCTTGTTAAATGACTAATCTTGATTTATGTTGTATAACACTTGGTACAACAAATGTTTGGCACTTTCATAGCCCATATTGTATGGTATAACCGACACCTGAGCTATGAAAGGAACTTGATTTGTTGTTAACATAAGTTATAATCATGAATGCTTGACGAGATTTACAAGTATTAACATTAATTGAATAAGATGACTAATGTAATCATGTTAACAATCTATAATCTGATTGGAACCTCCTTTGTGTGTGGTTTCCAATTGACTATTAAGAGTTTATACTATACTTGTTTGACATACCATTAGTGGATCCTCTAACCTTGATATTTATTGTTATCGTTGTTAAATCTTTACGTTAATATTCCATCTCAAAGTTCTCATCTTCTTCTTCTTCTTCTTCTTCTTTTTCTTTATTATTATTATTATTATTATTATTATTGTTGTTGTTTTGTTGTTGTTGTTGTTGTTGTTGTTATTGTTGTTGTTGTTGTTGTTGTTGTTGTTGTTGTTGTTGTTGTTGTTGTTGTTGTTGTTGTTGTTGTTGTTGTTGTTGTTGTTGTTGTTGTTGTTGTTGTTGTTATTATTACTATTATTATTGTTGTTGTTGTTATTATTATTGTTATTATACTATTGTCGTTTATGATTTGTACAATTAACCTCCCTATGGTTCGACCCCGGTCTTGCCGAGTTATTTATTACTTCGACACTCCTGCACTTGGGAGAAGACATCAATCTTTTAGTCGTGTCAAGTTTTTGGCGCCGTTGCCGGGGAGGCCTATCACATAAATGAAAGGATTGATTGATGACTTTAAGAACTTAAATTGCAAGGGCAAAAAGATGACCAAACTTAGAAAAGAGGTGTCGGTGCAATCCAAATCGGAACACTGTTCGGTAATTGGGTCATATCTTGAGCTACAGATCTCACATTTAGGTCTACTTTATATGGATGGAAAGGTAAGACATAGATCTATAACTTTAATATGGAGCAAAAAATCTAAAAATGCCATTTTCAAGTCCAAATTATTGCAACAACAAAGAAGCCCTAATCTATCCTCCACCCCGAGCATTGTTCAGTATTTTGGCAATATCTGGAGTTCTAGAAGTCCAAATGAGCTGCAGTTTTTACACAAGATAGCTGAGACAATTTTCTACAACTTTTATTTTTTCAAGTGGCTCCA
>NW_011504873.1:0-4671 GCF_000495115.2 Populus euphratica
GACTCTCTGTTCACGCACCTCTGAATGTGATGCGAGCCTTGGCCCTCTCTAGCTTGATGCCCAAAGAGTAGCTCGAAAGAGGTGGTGGCAATTTCTTGCGGGAATAAAGGGTTTAGGCGATAATTTCAAGGAACATCACACGAGACTCATTCAAACTTTTGAGAGCTTCTTCCCCTTCCAGATGCATGAACGATCTGAGAAGTCAACATGATCAGTTCTAAACTTGTCAGTATTTATTGTATAGGTTTATGGGCTGATTGTTTGTTGGTTTTGATTCCTTCGAAGTGGAATTTTGAGAGAGAGAATTTGGTCCCTCTTATTTTTAAACTCGTTTGCATGGATTGATCACCATGAAACTCAAAAAATATAGATGCAAATCCAGGATTTCTTTCCTTCATCAATGGCTCGAAATAGAGGTTTGAATGTGGAAATTACTGATTAATTAATTAGACAAGACAATAAACACTTTGATTCTTCTAGAACGCCATCTCATTAATTAATTATCGTACTATTCCAGTCAATAAATTTTGAATAGATGAATTATGTATTTCTTAAATTGATTTACAGCACCTTCAAAATCTATAAATTTCACATTCTATCATACTGGGTTTCTTAAGAATGGTACATTTTTCTTAACAATAATTTCTATATTTTAATAAATGAGAGAAGAAAACATTTAGGGATTCATTTGTTGGTTAAAGAAATGTGAATATTTTTTTTTTCTGAGTTCCAATATTAGAATTAATGTCTAAGGGAATTTATTTTTTAATATATTTTTAAAATCATATTAGAAAATATAATTTTGATGGAGTATAAAATGATATAATAATTTTAATTTCATCCTACTTTAATCTTCTTATCTATCAATTTTGATTTTTATTCTTTTAATAAACTTAAAAAATATTAAGCAATTATTTTTCTATTTATTTTTTATAATATAGTTAAACACTAAAAAATATTTTCATACACTAACAAATTATCATTTTATAATTACTAAGAATACTCGTAATAGAAAAGGAGTTCAGACAAAAAAAAGTTGTGAAAAGAAAATTTTGAACTTAGAACTTTTATTTTGACGAAAAAATACATATATACTAATGATAGAAGTGGGAACAGATACTAACCAAGTCTAGGATCAACAATATTTGATAATAGATTACCCACAACACGGTCTTCAAATTAACGATAATACTTTTGATTGAGTATGAAATGATTTAATAATTTTATTTTTATTTTACTTTAACATTTTTATTTATCAATTTTGATTTTTTTAATAAATTTAAAAAAAATATTTAAAAGTTATTTTTTAATTTATTTTTTATGGTATAGTATATTTTTCATGACACTAACTAATTATCATTTTCTAATTACTAAGAATACTCATAATAGAAAGAAAATTTTGATAGTAGGTTACCCACAACATGGTCTCCATGCCTTGTTCACATCAGCGACCATGCGTGTTTCATGCCTTCTCTTATTTATTTGCATGTGGACCACTGGCTTTCACACCTATCTTCAATCAATTTTGACTTTTCGTTCATCCTCTAAATCTATTCAGATCGATTTCTAAGGTTTTATCACATATGCTTTTCATTTTTTTTTATGAATTAAGTCTTTATAAAACGCTTTGTGATTTTCAATTTTCTTGTTGTTGTCACTATTTGATCCCCCCCCAATAGGCTACTTATTTCTCGTGACACTGTTGCCATTAATTGTCAACCTTGAAGCTCTTAAAAAAATAATGGTTCTTCTTCTCTAGTACTTCAATATATTCAATTCTTGAATTGTTTTTATTGTGCCTCTCGCATGGGGGTACTAGGCTTTCATTGACTTTAGTTGATGGAGATTGATGTTGCAAGAAATATTGGAGAATTTTGGAGAATGATTAAAATATAATATAGTTTATATATATATAAAATTGAGAGGACATTTAAGATAAAATTTATACTAGATTTAAAACAACCAGGCCTACATTAATTGAGATTGATGTTGCAATATATTAAAAACTAATGGAAGTTCATTGAAACGTTTTGGAAACGGCAGATGAAACCTCATTGAAATTTACCTTGTATTATTCATGTAGTTTATTTCTGAAATCCAACCCAGCTTTCAAAAATATTGTATATTTTAAAATTAATATTTTTTTTATGTTTTTAGATTTTTTTAAATTAAAAAACTAAGTGAAAAACACTTTGAAAAACAACCGTAATAAAACTTTCAAACATCACTGTAATATATTAGTGCATATTTCATATATTCAATCAATTAGTTGTATATGATATTGACTTTATTCATATAAATATATATAATTTTTAATAAAGGTTTATTTATCTTTAATATTCATCAATACTTGATTAATAAATCTAATATTTGATTAATAAATTTAGTATCGATAAATTTATTGAGATAAAAATATTTTGCAAATAAAATTATAAAATGAGTACTGGTTAATATTTTATTAAGACGGAGTATAAATGATGCTTGAACTTGAAATTATTAAGTTATCTTATATATGAAATGTTATATTTTGATTATACAACACGTTGTCCTAATTAAAAGTAATAAACAGAAAAATATTGGGTATAGCATAAATTATATGAAGATATTTAAATAATTAATAGAGAATTCATCACTCTAAATGAATTATAAAAAATATTCTATTTGTTCTCAAATAGTATTAATTGTGAATTTTTTATGTAAAGTAGAATAAGATTTGAAAATAATTTTAAATCTTATTTAAAAAATCAATAATTATAATATTAGGAACAAATATTATTTGATATAGTATAAATCAATAATTTATTTCTTGAAATTTTTAAATAAAAAATAGCAAAAAGGAAACAAATTGAGTATAAGCTTAAACAAAAAAAAAATCTTGTATATGAGCATACCATTCAATATAAGGGTACAATAAAAAAAAAAACCCAAAGAAACTTTATAATAAGAATCGCAGGTGGTTGTGGCAATAAACACATGATTAGGTAATATATTAATTTTCTTATTATTAGTAGATAAAATGATTTTTTTCACTTTTGAATCCCAATCATAATTGGAAAAGGTTAGCTAGATATCTTGTTTATTTATAACAAAGAAAAATGTTGTCAATGGCTTGACAACTCTCAAGAAGCTTTTAAGGTGTGCAATAGAAATTCAGAACATAAGTGGCTTTAGATGGATTTATATGAACAAAACATATGAAGTTGTGCTAAAAGTGTGGAGTGTTATGATTAAGGTTTGATTATTTTATTTGTATTATTGCATAATCTTTTATGATTTTATTTTTAAACAGGTACTCTTTTAAGATTTGTAGTTGATTTTAATCCATATAAGATCTCATAACTTTTTTTTTAAGTATTTAGAGTAAGGTTATGTGTTTTATGGATCAAATTCTTTAACATTTTGATTTTATATTTTAATTGATGTCTTTATTGTTTAAGTTTTTATCTTGTCATGTAAGCTGAGGTTTTTATTTTTAAAACATATGCAATCCTGTTTCTTATCTTTTTTTTTTATGCAAATGTTTAAATATATATTGTTATAAATACATGAGCTTCATTGAAGATGATTACCTTGTGATCAAAGCTTGAATTTAATTTTTTTAGCATAGTTTGAATTCTTTGGGTTCTTATTCTAATTAAGAGCTTATTATTTTTGGAGTTTAGCTCAAAAGAGTTTTGTAACTTTCTTTGTTAGTTTGGAATACGTCAAGATATGAACATGTCCAACATATATTTTGTTCGAATTAATAGTTTAATAAAATAGGTGCATTATAGCTTAAAACTTGACCTAATTTTCATGCCAAGTGCTTTTAGATGGTTGAATGCTTTTTGATATGCTTGTTAATGATAAACTTAATGATATTAAAATGTTTTTGTTTCAGTTTTTAAAAGAATACGTAACTTATTTTTGATAAGCATAAGCTTAGACACTTGTTTTTCATTTTGTTTCTTACTTTGGGCAGTTTTTTCTATTTATATATATTCAAGCCTGTAATTTTGGAGTTAATCAAAATATATAATTTTAACAAAATTTATTTTACAAAAACCATAATAATAACATAATTGATAAAAACTCAAATTCATCGATTCTCTTTATAAGTAATGATTAACTCAATTATTGTATTAGATAGCTAATTAACATATATTATATCTCGTTAGGCAAAATTCATAACTTAATTTATAAAACCTTAACCCTAAACTTAATTTAGAATCAACAACAATAAAAAAATCATTGGCTTTCTTCACAAGTAACAAAATTAACAAATCAAGTTAATGTACTTTATAGTTAATTAATAGAATGTAAATCTTATTAACAAAACCTAATTTTTTTAAATAAAAAACTCTAAATTTAAACTCTAAAATGATCAAAATGAGAAATTAACACAGACCTATAAGATTGATAGAGAGAAGGTGTGTAATATAGCTCTAAGTATTGAATATGAAGGGTGAAGGTGACATGAGATAGCAGTGTTAGTGGCGACTGAAATCCAACAAAGAGGCGCAGGTGAGAGGAGAGAGGATGTCTTCTTCGTTGTAGAGAAAGAGAGGGGTGGTGTCATGTTTTATAGGTGTCTTTTGTGATAGGGGAACGGAGAGAGATGGTGGTGGTGCACAATGATGGGTTGTAGCCGGAGAAAGGGGCACTAGAGGAGTACAAGAGAAATAGGGAAAG
>NW_011504873.1:4681-4828 GCF_000495115.2 Populus euphratica
AAAGAAATAGATGGGAAATGAGGTCTTGGGTTTTGATTTTTTTGGAGTCATAGATGAGGCCAAATTGTTTTATTTTTCTAGATTGTTTATGTACCGTATTATTTTATTAATTTCCTTAGTTATTGTGCTAAATAAAAATAAAAATAA
>NW_011500391.1:0-22508 GCF_000495115.2 Populus euphratica
TGCAATATTTATAACAAGGTCTATCACATACTTCTCTTGAAATATTCAGGTTTACAAACTCTCACATTATTATCAATTAAGTCTGCTCATATATTTATTAAACAAGTATTGATAAACCTTCATTTTCACACACACACTTTAACATATGATTGTAGGTTGCATATTGAATTATTATAGTATTTGTGTTCTTTTGTTAAAGGTAACAACTAAAGAAAAGGGATAGTATATAATTTGCAAAAAAAAAAAAGATAATAAATGTAATTAAATAAATAAATAAAGACGTAGGTAAGTTTGGTTTCATAGCTTCCCTAACTGACATGACTAAAACATTGATGTTTTCTCGCAAGTGCAAGAGTGTCGAAGTAATAAATAACCTAGTAAGACCGGAGCCGAACCACAAGAAGGTTAATTGTAGAAATTATAAAGAACAATAATACAACAACAACAACAACAACAATAATATTAGTAGTAGTAGTATTAGTAATAATAATAATAGTAATAATAATAGTGATATTAATAATAATAATAATAGTAGTAGTAATAATAATAATAATAATAAAGAAGAAGAAGAAGAAGAAGAAGAAGTTAATGAGAAATTTGAGATGGAAGATCAATATGAGGATCAAACAATAATAGAAACAAATGTTAAGGTTAGAGGCTCCACTAATAATATTTCAAACAAATAGTATAAACTCTTTTTATTACTCAATTGGAAACCTGATTGATACTTAAAAATGTATTTTTATCAAGGTTTTATATCATCATTTTGCACTTGAAGTATCAATAACTCCTTAACTAAAGCATATTTTATAATAATATATCTAACAATATAAGATACCTTTAATTTGTGGTAAATTTTCATTTTAAATGCAAGCCTATCACATAAATGAAAGGATTGATTGATGACTTTAAGAACTTAAATTGCAAGGGCAAAAAAATGACCAAAATTAGAAAAGAGATGTCGATGCAATTCAAACCGGAACACTATTCGGTAATTGGGTCATAACTGGAGCTATAGATCTCAGATTTAGGTCTAATTTATATGGATGGAAATGTAAGACATAGGCCTACAACTTACATATGGAGCCCAAGATCTAAAAAGACCATTTTCAAGTCCAAATTGTTGCAACAACAAAGAAGCCCGAATCTGTCCTCCAGCCCAAGCACTGTTCAGTATTTTGGCCATATTTGGAGTTCTAAAAGTCAAAATGAGCTTAATGTTTTACACAAGAAAGCTGAGACAATTGCCTACAACTTTCATGTTTTCAAATGGCTCCAATTTTGATGTTATCAATGACGTTTTAGGCAGACTAGAGAAGATAAGGATTGTCACCAAGTCAAGAGTTGGCTACCCACTCATCAATTAGTCATCAAATCAATAGTTTCCAATTTTGGCCTATAAAAGGAGGCATTTGCCATGCATTTAGGCATCTTGGTGTCCAAATCAAGATCATGCTCTTCCTTTCTCTCTTTGTATTTTTTGTAATGTTTATGCTTTGCTTTTATTAATATCAAGTTTATGCCTTTCATTTCATTTCCTTAACTTAGTTAACTCTTATCTTATTTATGTTCTTATTTTGTTTATTTACTTTTCTTTCTTTCATTATGTCTAGCTAAGTTTATTATGTCAAGGTGAAAAGGCTACACCAATGGTGTAATAATAAGTATAGTGTAAACTTAATATGGACTTTAATGTTTGGTATTAACATGTTTTGTATTTGTTATCTTGTTCACTCTTTAATACTTTGCTTGTTAGATGACTAATCTTGATTTATGTTGTATAACACTTGGTACAACAAATACTTGGCACTCTCATATCCCATACTGTATGGTATAACCGACACGTGAGCTATGAAAGGAACTTGATTTGTTGTTAACATAAGTTATAATCATGAATGCTTGACGAGATTTACAAGTATTAGCATTAATTGAATAAGATGACTAATGTAATCATGTTAACAATATATAATCTGATTGGAACCTCCTTTGTGTGTGGTTTCTTATAATTTGATTGGAACCTCCTTTGTGTGTGGTTTCCAATTGACTAATAAGAGTTTATACTATACTTGTTTGACATACCATTAGTGGATCCTCTAACCTTGACATTTATTGTTATCGTTGTTAAATCTTTACGTTAATATTTCATCTCAAAGTTCTCATCTTCATCTTCATCTTCTTCTTTTTCTTTATTATTATTATTATTATTATTATTATTACTACTACTACTACTACTACTACTACTACTACTACTACTGGTATTATTATTATTATTATTATTATATTGTTGTTATTACTATTATGATTGTTGTTGTTGTTATTGTTATTATTGTTGTATTATTGTTATTTATAATTTGTACAATTAACCTCCCTGTGGTTCGACCCCGGTCTTGCCGTGTTATTTATTACTTCGACACTCCTGCACTTGGGAGAAGACATCAATCTTTTAGTCGTGTCACTAACAATGGTGCCAAAAACTTGACACGACCAAAAGATTGATGTCTTCTTCCAAGTGCAGGATTGTCGAAGTAATAAATAACCTGACAAGACTAGGTCGAACCACATGGAGGTTAATTGTATAAATTATAAACAATAAGAATACAACAACAACAATAACAACAATAATACTAACAATAATAATAAATAAGAAGTTGATGAGAACTTTCAGATGGAAGATCAATATGAGGATCAAACAATGATAAAAATAAATGTTAGGGTTAGAGAATTTACTAATGGTACTTACCCGCACAACGTCGGCTAGCGATTTTCATTTCATTATTGATTGGTTCGTGGGAGTTGTTACCTAGTATTTAATTGAGGGTTATTAGAAAACCCGAATGTACTGTTCTTATCAGGGATTCACGGGTAAGGGACTGGTTGTGGATAGGGACCTTACTTGAGGTAAGCTACTTCGTAGCTTTGATATGTTAAAGAAGTTTTAAAATTTTATCTTTTCATCGAATGTTAGAAATACGACTTATGTATAAGTTCATAATCTTTTATCATGAGTAAATCAAAATATTAAAATTTTCTTGTTCCGTTGTCGTTTTATCATAAAATAAAATAAAATAAAATAAAAACATCCATAAAACAAATACAAACACACATATTCACTTTTACTATATTTTTTTTATTTTTCCTTTTTTCTTTTTTACATCCATACTACAAATTATAAAATTCAAAAACTAAACAAAAATTACATTAAACAATTTAAAAATTACAAAACAATCCCTAAAAAATCCAAAGCCTCCTGGAATCTGCGAGAATAGTGCTGAGGAATGTTTCTGGGCCTTTGAATAGTGGCAGCGCGTATGCGTATGGGTGAACTGTATTTAATTTACCTTTTGTTTTTCCATATGCATATCATATTTATTAGCTTTGCAACAATGGATGTCTTTTATTTGTAAAAGAAATATAGGACCACCCCTAAATGCTAACTCCTATCAAGATATATAAGAAGCAAATATAAGAGTTCAGCCTGGACAAAAGCAAAATAAATTTTTGAGAAAGAAGATGGCCCAGTTAATCAAATTGATAAGACAAACCATTCATTTTAAAAGAAAGCCCTCACACATGAAAGCCACTATTGAAAACTTCATTATGAATATGCCTCTTATCCCTATTCACACCCTTATCAAAAGATTATTTCTAATACTTATTTAGTTAATCAAAGTTTGCAAATTATTGCTTTTAACACCTTAAGTTCTTTAAAGATTCATGTTGTATTGCCTCAGTATTCACTGTGATTTGCTACAAACCAAATACATTAAACATCTTCACCTTGGTCCAAAGCAATTTAACGAAAAATTACAAGAATTTGAGAATATCAAGCAGATGAGCTAGGGACAAGTTGATTACCATATTTTATATCAAACAAATAAATAATGCAGCTTATTTTAGGTAAGGTGTATTAAGAGTGATACATCCTCTTTATGTACAACTAAACTCCTTATCTAGACTCTGAGACTAATTAAGGGTCCTTGTGACCAAAATACTAGTTAGAGATTATATTCCTTTTTTACCAATAAAGATAAAAAATCCCATGTTCTTTTCACTCACATCTTGATGATCTTAGGTTCGGAGGATGTTTATCGCGACATCGTTTAAGTACAAAAACAACAAAACAAATGATCTCTTTTGATACTTACAGACCCATAGATGGTTTGATTTTTGGTCGTTTTGAGGGTAAAATGAAAGTGTTTGGTGGGTTTTTAGAGAGATAATGCGAGCGTCAATCAATTTGGGAAAGAGAAGTTGCATTTCGTTTATATTTGTTCTGTGTTCTTCAATACGAGTTTAAATTTTAATTAATATCAAGTTTTAGAAGAACAACATCTTAAGTTTTTGCATTTTTAATGCACAAAAATATTAAAATGTGCTATTTTATTAAATTTTTTAAATAATATTATTATGTCAAATTTTAAGGTTTATTAGGATGAATTGGTTTTTTTTTTAAACAAAATTTTTGTTGCTCTGCCTCTCTAGTCTTTCGAGGCTGTTACATTCCCTGAATGTAATGGGTCCCTGAATGATTATTTATTTTAGTGGGTCCTCGAAAGACTCCAATACACTGGCTTGTGATTTTGTTGTATCAATTGCATTTGTAGCTGTATCATCATCTTTCTGGGTCAGGTACTCGGTCCTTTTCCATTCCAGCTGGTTACATTTATTCTTGTTTTTCCTGGAGCCCCTCTCCTTTCTTTTTCTGACCAGAACGTGGACCAATGTTCATCGATTGATATGAGGCGAGGTCAAATTCTAGAGCCCAAAAACCAAACCCAAACGGCTTAAGAAATGCTGATGTGGTGATCTAATCCATCAATACATGCATTTCTTATTTGATCGTCCTTCACTAAACTATTAAAGACAAGGGTTCTCTCATGCTCGCAAGATGATGATGATACCAATCATATTCGAAATGGAACATATTTATTGAAGATGTTGCACTAATACATCTTATTTCTTAAAAATTGAGATATGAACATAATTGAAAAAGGAATCTAAACGCAAGATGACGATTACACTTCAGCAAGAAAAGTGAGACCATCGTCGCTTTTGGCAACAAGATGAGCGAACACATCAGAAAAAGGAAGGAAATGAAGACCATGCAAAACATAGGCACGAATATCCTATCCACTGGAACCGTTTGATGTTACAAGAAAATTTGAGTTATGGATAGCCCAGGAGCCAAAACACACAAGAATGAACCTAGTCATCCTAGTTGTGGATGAGCTTGCCACATACACAATTTGGCTAGCCATGGATGTCAACATCTTCTCTTTTTCAGCATGGATTCAGTGGGCCTTCATCTTCCTAATCAATTGCAGCAGTAAATTGATGGGGAGGAGGGAATGTGGGTCCAAAATGGGAAGAATGTGTGTGTGTGTCAAGCTGGGTATAACTTCCCACATTATAGACATTTTTAGTAGTAGTAGGCCCATTTGGTTGTTTCTAGGGTTAGCCATGTATTCCCAAGTTGGAGATATTCTCCTAGCAAGAAAATGCTTCGCTCCTTTATATATTGTTGTTTTGCACTTTTTGGCCACCATTTCTTAAAAACACCAAAACTTAAAAGATATAGCCATACAGGAGTTAACCTTGTCTCAATTTTTTAGGTAGCAGTGTAAATTGAAAGTGAGAATGGAAGTACATGGCCTTTAGATGCCCTCCAATATATTCAACATTCAAAGTATTTTTCTTATTAATATAATTATCCGAATTAGAATGCGTGTATCTAGATTAATCTCATATGCTTTAAAATTAATAACCATATAAGACTACAATAATCCTAAAATTTGAGAAATTCAAACTGGTAATCTTTAAAGACCAAACCTAAAACTTTATTAGTTATGGTATATCTCTCATAGTTATTCAACATTCAAAGCATTTTTTGATTTCTCATATGAGAGTACTATTTTTTAATAAAATACTATTTTTTAATAAAGTTTTTACTAATTTGCTTATTATAGATAGACTATAGCACTAAATTTGAATAATTCCAATATCTTATTCCATAAAAACCTCTTAAGTTATTATCTCAATAAGTTCAACAAATTAATGTTGATTAGTGATTTGATTAAGAATTAACTAAAACACGGATTCATGATGTTTTTTATTTGTTATTCTATGATTAAATTTTAAATCGTTATTGGATGAATGGTCACAAGTTTGAGAACATGATGATGTTTCCCACCTTATTTTATAATTTATTTTCATAAATTCCTACTCCTATACCAAACAACATAAAGTAAAAGGAAAATGATTGATAGTTTTTTTTTATGTATGAAATAAAATCAGAAGCTTTCGTGATTCTTAGCTCATGTTACGCCTTATGTTAGATTATTTTTTTCTAATCTTAAAAAATTATAAAGATATTAGGAGGTAAAAAAATTGATGTATACTAGACAAAACACTTTAAAAATATTGAGATGATAACATATTGGATGTTATTATAAAAAAAAAAACATTAAGACAACAATACATTAACTTGATTTAAACCTACCATGGTTCACATGCAAACTTGCTATCTAGAACATAAAACCAAGAAACCCTACATAATCAAATCAAAACACATCAGGGAGCCCAATTCCAATGAACCAAAGATTAAAGACCAAAAATAAAAAAATAATATTCAATTAAAAAAAGAACAAAAAAGCTATGAGAAAACAAAAATATCATGAAGTGAACATATTTTGTTTATATTTAAGCAATTAATTTAATTTAATTAAAAAAATCTTTTTAAAAAATCTAAATTTAATATAGAATAAGAAATAAAATGATTTCAGATAGATTGAGTCATTTTTAAAATTAGTGAAAACTCCTATAAAAAACAAATAAAACAATAATGAAGCCCAATCTCTAATTAAATCAAATGCTGAAAGATAAAATAAAAAAAATCATAAGTTTAAACAAAGAAAAGAAACAAATAAACTTTGACGAATCTCCTAAACCTGGATTAATCTTTCAAATTCAAAACCTATTAAATCCTAGACTAAGCTCAATTAAAAATTTTAATTTAATGATGAAGAATGAAATCAGAGAAAATTATCAATTTAAAAATTTATCAAAGTAAAAAAATAGCAATAAAAAATAAAGGAGGATGAAATTATAAAAAATTAATTAAAAATAATCTCAAATAAAATAAATAACAATTAAAAGAATGAACACCAAATCTGACATATAAAAAATAAAAAAAGATATAATTAAAAATAAATTTCAATTCTATAAAATAATACAAACAAAAAAAATATGAATTGAAAGAATATGGACTTAATCTAAAGGTAATTAAAGGGCTGCTTGAGGCTAGGTGTGAAAATTAATGAGAGAGAAAAGAAGAAAAAAAGAAAAGCCAATCAGCACCCAACCGGATGGAAATGCACCACAAATTCTATCTTGGGAGGCTGACCTTGCTATGATGATTTTTATTTTTTAAAGGAAGGTTGTTTTTGGCTTAACACAAGTTGTCGCACCCTTCATTTGAACATTATAGGGGTAACTTACTTGCTAGCATGTTCAACACATGTGCTAATCATTTTTTTTATTTTTTTAATATTTATTTAAATACAAAATTTCTCATTAGACCACATGATTATTACCAAAAACCTATGATGAAAGTAAAGATAAATCCATATAGGCAAATAAAAAGTATCTAATAAATTATTAGTTAAACAAACACTATTTAACATAAAGATGAATATTCCTTTCTCTTTATCAGACAATTAATTATTCATAAACCTCATGTGAGTGAATAGTTTTCATTTTCCATCTAATGGAAAACACACTCCGCTTAGCCTTATAACCTTTAAGGGATATTTTAGTGATAAGTTCTATAGGAATTGGATGATCGTATTTGATCAAATACCTAGTGACAAACTCCCATATTTCTTTCATTACAATATTTATGAACAAGTTCTTGGATAACAAGCCTAAGGGTTTTATTGATGATATTAATGATAGTGACTAATACAAATCTCATAGATATAAAGATCTCATAACTCACAATTAAGATAGACATAATCCCAAAAGCAAAAACAAATCAAGTTTGATGGAAGCATGACACAAAGATTATATGAACCAAAGCATCAAATTCTATTGGAATAAGTCGCCATATAACGATTAAGAAATTATGAACAAGAAGTATAAGAAAGATGTCACAGAGATAATTGTTCTTTGATAAGTCAATTTCAACTCTTTAAAGAACTAAAGAATGCGAGAATACCTTACACACAAGCAATATTATTATGAAATTAAAAATTGTAAAAGAAAACCTATTTATAATAGATTAAAAAATCCTAAATAATTTTGAACAAGTAATAAAAGATTTCTAAAAAAAATTAGAAAAAAAATCCTAAATCAACTAGACGGAGTTTTGAAACCAAGCTTAGCCGACTCGGGGCTGAAACCAGGTTAGGTTGAGGAAAAAGCAGGCAAAGGAAAAACTCAGTGTGACTCAGCGAGATCAAGTCAAAAACCTGATTGCAACCCATTGACTTTTTTATACTATTTGAATTAAAAAAAAGAATTGAGATGGACGACCTGGTCAAAACCCGATGACTCGATCATAACTCAGAACTTAAGCCTTAGACCGGGTCAGGTCTAAAAACTATGCAACTAGAAAACTAATACAAATTCCATATAGTAGCTTTTGGGTCTTATTTCAAGACCTTTTTGATATCCGATTAACTTTAAATTTTTTCCACATATTAAAAATTACTTCTAAAAACTTTTGATAAAATTTAAGCTCAACCAATATTAGATTGAAAATTATGCTTGTTAGTGTAAAATTATGTATTGAGAAAAATTAGCTTAAAACTAACTTTAACTCTTTTAAATAAGCATGAAGATCTCTGTAATAACTTATGCCTCTTAATTTACTTATAGAATATGGAACTTCCAAAATATTCTACAAAAATATCCTTATAATGTTAGGATTAATTGTTTAAACAAGACTTCCACCATGATGTTGGCTCTAAGCTTACGGGATGACCTATATGTGTTGTAGCATCCTTAAAGTCATTTTTGGCATAAAACAAGCCCATTCAATACCTCCTTTAACTTATTGATCTTTAAGCTTATGATTGACCCCGTTGACACCTCTAATGGATCTTTTGTGATGGTGGGCTGATTTGTATTAGTAATGATAATGATGTGAGTGAAGATATCGACCGTGACCTTGATACCAAGATAAAGTTTCTAATTAGGATGAATGCATCAATTATGGATATAATACTGTAAATAGACTAATTTTATATCACCCTTCAATTTGAATTAGCAAAAGTAATGTCTCTTTGCATAATATAGATTCAAACATTCATGAGTTGGGTGTGAATAAGTTGAATTGCAAGCCAAAGAAAATTTCATTTTAAGGGCAATATAATTGTTTATTTGTGCTGTGAAAACTAAAATAAAAAAAAAAACCCTAGATCTAAGTCAATTTTTTTTTCTTTTAAAGGAAATTAAATAATTATATAGTGCCAAAAAAAAACCTAGCTGTCTCTAATCAATTTTATAATGACTAATGACTTTTGTGAAAAAACCATGTCATCTCTAATCGACAATTCAAATTTTTTAGAAAGGTAAAATAATAATTTTATTATTCCAATGCATAACAAATCAAGACATTTTTATGTTATTTTTTTCAATGAGCTTTAATGTTTTTGATAATTATTAATTGGTTTATTTTTAGGGGACCTTTAGTCCTTAAAGTTTCCTTGTGCATATGACTTTGCTTAAGATAATATAGGATTGAAGTGATAATCATTGATAAAAAAAAACTATTGAAATCACTATTTTTTCCTTACTTTTCATGATTTTTTAGTTATTCGTTGTAATGTGCTTAACATAAAGGGACAACATGAATTTAGTAGCTTGACTTCTCTTTTTTGTCCGTTATCTTTCTTTATTTCCAAACTCAATTATTATTATTATTATTATTAACAACAACAACAACTACTACTACTACTAAAAAAGAAGGTATTTTTCACTAGAACAATGTTTTGTTATTATTTTTTTTAAATTAATCATTCAACATTAGATCTACTAGGGATTGAGTTTTATAATTTAGTATGATTTGCTTCCTATGGAGTTATCTCAATCTCATAACTTGAATAACAAGTTTATGGGGTTTACTCAAGTTTTTTTTTTTTATGGATATTCTTTTAATTGATTTCTTTCTTCCAATTTGATCTCTCAATAATGGGTTGAAAATTAAGTTTTATAATTTATTTTGATTTGCTTTATATGAGGTTATTTTGGTCTCATGACCTAAATTATGGGTTTGGTAGATTAAATCGGATCAAATCAGGTCATTTTTATATTTTTTTTAATTGATTTTTTTTCAATTTCATCCTTCATAATTTGATTGATTGTAAATTTAACTACATAATTTATTTTATTTTTTTCTATACGGTTACGATGATTTCATGTCTTGAATTATGAATTTAACAAGCTAACCTAGATGGATTGAATATGTTGGCATCTTAAATTTTTTTAAAATATGTCATCTTAAAATTACTTTGAGTTAATCTATATTTATATTGGTTGTTTGGGTTGCTATTAAACCCACCAAGTCAACTGGGTTACATTTGATCAACCCCTAGATAATTTTTATATTTGATTTTACTAGAAAACACATTAGTAGTGTCTGAATATTTTTATACATTAAAAGATATTTTTTTATATTAAAAAAATCTATTTGACATGCAAAGGAGTACGAGTCAATGATTTAGTATTAACTAAATTAGAATTAACTAATGGCATTATAAATTACCAAGAACCTAGTTCAGTACAATAAGAACCCATCTCCTCATTTTCCAACAATTCGCTCCTAGACATAAAATGTGCCCGTCGAAGAATATAATAATATATATTGATGATGCATTGAAACTTAAAAAAAAAAACCTTACCCCCTTTAGGCTAGGCTCAAATAGCCTGACTTCTTAGTTGTTTTACCTAGACCTGAATCACCTTACCCTTACCAAGATAAAACAACCTTACCAAGTTGTTCAACCCACATCAAAGCCCTAATAGGTTGTCCACCATATATTTATAACCGACCCATAACCATTTGAATTCTCTTGCATGCGCCTTAAGGAAAAAATATGTCTTAACTCTCCTCAATTAATGATTAGTACTTAAAAGTGCATTTTTATCATGGTTTTATATCATCATTTTGCACTTGAAGTATCAATAACTCCTTAACTAAAGCATGTTTTATAATAATATATTTAATAATATAAGATACCTTTAATTTGTGGTAAATGTTCATTTTAAATGCATGCCTATCACATAAATGAAAGGATTGATTGATGACTTTAAGAACTTAAATTACAAGGATAAAGAGATGACCAAACTTAGAAAAGAGACGTCGGTGCAATCCAAACCGGAACACTGTTCGGTAATTGGGTCATAACTGGAGCTATATATCTCAGATTTAGGTCCAATTTATATGGATGGAAAGGTAAGACATAGGCCTACAACTTTTATATGGAGCCCAAGATCTAAAAAGGCCATTTTCAAGTCCAAATTGTAGCAACAACAAAGAAGCCCGAATCTGTCTTCCAGCCCGAGAACTGTTCAGTATTTTAGCCATATCTGGAGTTCTAGAAGTCCAAATGAGCTGAAGTTTTTACACAAGAAAGCTGAGACAATTGCCTACAACTTTCATGTTTTCAACTGGCTCCAATTATGACGTTATCAATGACGTTTTGGGCAGACAAGAGAAGATAATGATTGTCACCAAGTCAAAAGTTGGCCACCCACTTATCAATTAGTCATCAAATCAATAGTTCCAAATTTTGGCCTATAAAAGGAGGCATTTGCCATGTATTTAGGCATCTTAGTTTCCAGATCAAGATCATGCTCTTGCTTTCTCTCTTTGTATTTTTTGTAATGTTTATGCTTTGCTTTTATTAATATCAAGTTTATGCCTTTCATTTCCATTCATTTATTTAGTTAACTTTTATCTTATTCATGTTCTTATTTTGTTTATTTATTTTTCTTTCTTTCATTATGTCTAGCTAAGTTTATTATATCAATTTGAAAAGGTTACACTAATGGTGTAAGAATAAGTATAATGTAAACTTAATATGGACTTTAATGTTTGATACTAACATGTTTTATATTTGTTATCTTGTTCACTCTTTAATACTTTGCTTGTTAAATAACTAATCTAGATTTATGTTGTATAACACTTGGTACAACAAATGCTTGGCACTTTCATAGCCCATAATGTATGGTATAACCGACACCTGAGCTATGAAAGGAACTTGATTTGTTGTTACATAAGTTATAATCATGAATGCTTGACGAGATTTACAAGTATTAGCATTAATTGAATAAGATGACTAATGTAATCATGTTAACAATATATAATTTGATTGGAACCTCCTTTGTGTGTGGTTTCCAATTCAATAATAAGAGTTTATACTATACTTGTTTGATATACCATTAGTGGAACCTCTAACCTTGACATTTGTTATTATTATTGTTTAATCCTTACATTAATTTTCCATCTCCAAGTTCTCATCTTCTTCTTCTTCTTCTTCTCTTTCTTTATTATTACTATTATTACTACTACTACTAGTACTACTACTACTACTAGTACTACTACTAGTACTACTACTACTACTACTACTACTACTACTACTACTATTATTATTATTATTGTTGTTGTTGTTGTTGTTGTTGCTGTTGTTGTTATTGTTATTGTTATTGTTGTTGTATTATTGTTATTTATAATTTGTACAAATAACCTCCCTGTGGTTCGACCCCGGTCTTGCCGGGTTATTTATTACTTCGACACTCCATAACCTTCCTGTGGTTCGACCCTGGTCTTGCCGGGTTATTTATTACTTCGACACTCCTGCACTTGGGAGAAGACATCAATCTTTTAGTCGTGTCAATTAACTAAAAAACTATTAGTTTTCTTGCCAATATCTATGTCTTGCCCCAACACCTTATTCTCTCTTCAATGATTTAAGAGCATTAATCTCTCCATAAATGACACAATGAGACATAACAACCAATAACTTAATTTTTTAGATACTCTCCATTACTACATCACTCTACATGAGCTATATGATTAATATTTAAAAATATATTTTTATCAAGGTTTTATATCAGTATTTTGCACTTGAAGTATCAACAACTCCTTAATTAAAACAGGTTTTACAATAACAAGTTTAATGCTATAATATATCTTTAATTTATGGTAAATGTTCATCTTAAATGGAGGCCTATCATATAAATCAAAGGATTAATTGATGAGTTCAACTAGTGAAATTAAGAAGATAAAGAGAGGGTAAAGCTTAGAAAAGAGATGATGGTTCAGTCCAAATTGGAACATTGTTCAGTCATTGAGTCATATCTGGAGTTGTAGAACTTGGATTTGGGTATGATCTATATGAATGAAAAGCTAAGACATAGGTCTAAAATATTCATGAGAATAGAAGACTCAATTCTACTATTTTAAAGTCCAAATCTTAGCAGCAACGGAGAAGTCTAAATTTGTCCTGCAGCGTAGACATTGTTCAGCATTCAGCCCATATCTGAAGTTTTAGAAGTCCAAATGACCTTAATTTGTTTTGCTTAGAAAGGTTAGACAATTTTTTAGAACTTTCATGATTCAGGTCTATTCGAATTCTGACTTTAACAATGATGTTTTATTTAGATAAAAAGATAAGGATTGTCACTAAGTCAAGATATGGGACCCACTCCATAATTAGTCAACAAATCAATAGTACCCAAATTTGGACCTATAAATGGAGGCATTTGCATGTATTTAGATATCTTGGTTTTCAGTTCAAGATCATATTCTTGCTCTCTTTCTATTTTTTTTTATCATGCTTAAGTTTTAGTTTCATTAATCTTTTGTTTATGCTTTTCCTTTTCTTTCATTTACTTTGTTAACTTTGTGTGTGGTTTCCAATTGAGTAATAAAAAGAGTTTATACTATACTTCTTTAAAATACCATTAGTGGATCCTCTAACCTTGACATTTTTTTTTATTTTTTAATCTTCACATTAATTTTACATCTTAAAGTCCTCTTTAACTGATTATTATTATTATTGTTGTTGTTGTTGTTGCTGCTACTGTTATTGTTATTTATATAATTCATATAGTTAACCTCTCTATGGTTCGACTCTAGTTTTGCTAGATTATTTATTACTTCGACACTCCTGCACTTGGGAGAAGTCATCAATCTTGTAGTCGTATCAAGTTTTTAGCGCTGTTGTCGGGGAGGTAAATTCTTATATAAATTATAATATTTTTTTATTTTATTTTTTATTTTCACTTTTCTTGTATCTAACTTTGCTTATTTTTTCTTTTTCTTTTTTTCTTCCTTTTATTTCTTCCTACACATACATGAGAGTTTAGTAACGTACATTAAGTAATAGACTTTATAGGGTATCCTCATCATTTTTAGAAAATATAGCCAAAGATGATAACTTGTCGCTTCATAATAAGAATAATGAGAATAACTGTGTTAGAACACTTAGAGACCACATGAATGTAACAAGAACAAGTGCACGTTCATGCATAGTTTTCCCTCCTGGTGCATCTCATTTCGATTTTAAGTCAGGGTTTATTTAACTTTTACCTTATTTTCATGGCTTAGATCTAGAAAATCCATACTTGCATTTAAGAGAATTTGAGGAGGTCTATAAGACCTATAATTACTTAAATTATAGTATGAACACCATCAGATTAAAGCTTTTTTCTTTTTCATTAAAAGATAAAGCTAAAACATAGCTACAAAATTTGAGACTAGGATCCATTCGTGCTTGAGATAAAATGCAACAATGATTTTTAAAGAAGTTTTTTCCATCTCACAAAACTAAGTCTTTTAAAAGACAAATCACCACTTCCACTTAAAAACATAGAGAAACATTTTACCAATATTGGGATAGATATCGAGACTTGCTTAATACTTGCTCTCATCATGGTTTTGAAACATGGATATTAGTTTTATATTTTTATAAAGGGTTAACACCTAAAGATAGATAAATGGTGGAATTTATGTGCAATGAAACTTTTAAAGATAAAGATCTTGATGAAGCAATGGAGCACATAGACTTATTAGCTGAAAATGCTCAAGATTAGAACACCACAGGTACTTATAAGATACCGGGTAAAACTTATCTTCATACATCTAGTGGAGGTATGTACAACTTTAGGAAAGATCATGACCTCTAAGCCAAGTTTGCATTTTTAGCTAGAAAAGTCAAGGCATTATAATTAAAAAAGAGTGGTTAATTAAAATTTGTTCAAGACATTGTGTGTCAAGTGTGTGAAACTAATGAACACTCAACCAATGACTGTCCAACTTTGTCTTTTTTTAGGGAATGCCTCCATGAACAAACCCATGTTTAAAACAGTTTTCAAAGGCCCAATCATAACCCATACTTATAAATATACAACTTTAGTTGGAGAAATCATCCAAAGCTTAATTGGAAGAGTGATAACAATAATGCACAATCTTCATAGCCATCATTTCAAGCCCACTATAATTTTTAAAATTTTTATGGATATGCACTTCTTTATGCTCTACTTTCTAGAAGAAATCTTGAGGAAACATTGGATGCATTCATTGAAAAGCAAGAGACAATCAATACTCAACTTGCTCAAAGCATAATAGATTTTAAAGATACTCTTTCAAAATTCATATATGCTCTCACTTTTCAAGAGAAAGTTAAGTTTCCATCTCAACCACAACAAAATCCTAAAGGGCAATACAATGCAAATGCAAGTAGTTTCGGAAGCCAACACATGTATCAAGTTAAATCAGTCATCACTCTTTATAGTGGTAAGGTTATTGAGAAACTCACTCTTGAACCTTGTGAGAAAGATAATCAGTCAATCTCTAAGGGTAATGAAGGGGTTGAATTTGAACATTGCAAAGAAAAGACTGATTCTCCGCCAGCACTTCCATTTTCTCATACCATGACCAAACAAAGAAAAGTCAATCATAACTCTGAAATCTTTATAACTTTTAAATAGGTAAGGATCAATATACCTTTGCTGAATGCTATTAAACATGCACTTCTTATGCTAAATTTTTGAAAGATCTGTTCACTGTGAAGAGAAAACTAAATGTGAAAAGGAAAGTCTTTTTAATCGAACAAGTAAGTGTCATTCTTCAGAATAATAATGCTTTGAAATATAAAAACCCTGGTTGTCCTATAATTTTTTACTTTATTGAAAAACATAAAATTAAAAGAGCCTTACTTGATCTTGGAGCTAGTGTGAATTTACTTCCATATTTAGTCTTTTAGAGTCTCAATCTAGGTGATTTAAAATCAACTTGTGTAGCTCTTTTACTTGCTCATAGATCTGTAAAGTGCTTAGAGGAATAGTTAAAAAGTGTTAGTACAAGTCAATAAATTCATTTATTCTGTGAATTTTATTGTCTTGGACACGCAACCTATTAAAGCATATAATTCATTTCCTGTTATTTTAGGACGTCCGTTTCTTGCAACTTCTAATGCATTGATCAATTGTAAGACTAGACTAATGAAGCTATTATTTGAAAACATGACATTAAAATGAATATTTTTAACATTTGTAAGCAACTTAGAGATGATAATGATTTACAAGAAGTAGATTTTATTGAAGAATTAGTTTATAATCAACTTGAATCTACTTTGAGTAAAATTGAGTTGGATGAATCTGAATATTTGCAAATGATTTATTCTTAGGAAGAAATCACATATGAAAAAGGCATAAAAAATATTGATGCGGATCTTTTGTCAAGAGTGAAAATAGATTCGACATTTGACATCACATCAATTGATGATTATTTTTCTAAGGAATCCTCATTTTTTCTTAGTTCAATGCCTTGGTTTGCTAAAAATATCAATTTTCTTGCTTTAGAATTTTTGCTAGCTCACTAGAGTATTGAAGACAAAACAAAGTTTTTGAGCGGTGTGCAAAAATTTTATTAGGATAACCCGTACTTATTCAAATATTATCCTAATCAAATATTTCAAAGATGCATTCCTGACTACGAGGTAAGTAACGTTATTAAATTTGGTCATTCTGAGGCATGTGAGAGTGATTTTTCATTAGAAAAGATGACTGCAAAAATCTTACAATATGGATTTTAGTGGCCCACCAGATTCAAAGACACACATGCGTTCTGCAAAGCTTGTGAAAATTGTCAAAAGTAAGGATTTATTTCAAAACATAAGGAATCATTAGATAATCTTTTATTGACTTTTGAGACGTATCCTGGTGGATATGTGCATTGTGCATTTCATGATTTATGACCTAATTTTTATAAAAACATGCTCGATATAGTCTTGAAAATCTTACTAAAAACGACAGTGTTTGCTGGTTTTTAAGAAAATTGGATAGAAAACCTATCCTCGACTCATAAAGGGCGTTTAAGTCGTTCTTGGACGTAAAACAAAGGGAAGATATAAGCCATAATCATAACTATCTGTACATACATATGTTTTTTCAAAAATAAATAAATAAATAAATACACACAGAGAGAGAGAGAGAGACTTCAGTTGGCTTACATATAGGTGGTATGATTGCATTTTCAATTTCTTATCTATAAAATCTTCTCTTCCTTCCCTTTATTTCTACTCAACACATACATTCAATAGATATAAAAGTGTGTAGAAATGGGAGGTTTCTTGAGTCATTACATAAGAAAAATTTATGTTTTCAGTGGATCTAGTCCTGGGAATAAAAAAGAGTTTTTAGAATCAGCAAATCATCTTGGTCAGGTACTAGCTAAGAAAAAAATTCATTAGTGTATAGGGGAGACAACCTTGGCTTAATGTGGGGGTGTCAATAGTAACACTTTTAGGAGGAAGCCAAGTTTTGAGGGTTGTCCCCAAAGTTTTAGCAAAAAGGAAAATCATTGGAAAAAAAATTGGAGAGGAACTATAAGTGCCTACAATGTCTGAACAAATGAATGTAATGTTTAAGCACGCTGATACTTTCATTGCCTTACCAGGTGGACTAGGCACATTAGAAGAGATTTTTCATATTTTCTCTTGGGCCCAACTACACATTCATCATAAATCCATAGGTTTGTTAAATATTAATGGTTTTTATGATAAGTTGTTGTCTTTTCATGATCATGCTGTGGTACAAGAATTTCTAACATCTTCGACATGACAAATCATAATCTCTGTTGTTAATACTGAATAATTGATTGACCAACTACAATATTTCATTCCCGTAATTGATCCTTTCATGAGTCGCATTAATTGGTCAATTATGAAAAGTTGTAAAAAGTTTAAATTGGATTTGAGCCTTCATTTGTGAATTGATTAGTACTTAAAATTGTATTTTTATAAAAGTTTTATATTATTATTTTACACTTGAAGTATGAATAACTCCTTAACTAAAACATGTTTTATAATAACATATCTAATAATTTAAGACATATTTAATTTGTGGTAAATATTCATCTTAAATGCAGGCCTATCACATACATAAAAGGATTAATTGATGAGTTTAAAATTGAAATTAAAAGGACAAATAGATGGCCAAACTTAGAAAAGAGATGCTGGTGCAATCCAAACCGGAACATTGTTTGGTAATTGGGTCATATCTGGAGTTGTAGATCTTGAATTGAGGTTTATTTTATATAAATAAAAAGGTAAGACATAGGCCTACACCTTTCATGGGAGCTCAAGATTTATAAAGGCCATTTTCAAGTCCAAATTGTAGCAATAATGAAGAAGTTCAAATTTGTTCTGCAGCCCGAATACTATTCAGTGTTTGGCCCATATCTGGAGCTCTAGAACTCCATATGACCTCAATTTTTTTTCTCTAAAAAGCTGAGAAAATTTCGTAGAACTTTCATGTCAAGTGGTTTCAATTCTGATGTTATTAATGATTTTTTAGGTAAACTAGAGAACATAAGGATTGTCACCAAGTTAGGAGTTGACCTTCCACTCATCAGTTAGTCATCAAATTAATAATTCTCAATTTTGATCTATAAAAGGGCCATGCATTTAGGCATCTTGGTTTCCAGTTCAAGATCATACTTTACTTTCTCTCTTTGTATTTTTGTAATGCTTAAGTTTTATTTTCATTCATATCTTGTTTATGCCTTTCATTTCTTTTCCTTTACTTAGTTAACTTTTGTCTTATTTATGTTCTTATCTTGTTCATTTATGTTTTTCTCTTTCATTATGTTTAGCTAAGTTTATTATGTCCAGGTGAAAAGGTTACACTGATGGTGTAAGAATAAGTATAGTGTAAACTTAACATGAACTTTAATGTTTAATACTAACTTGTTTTGTATTTATTATCTTGTTCACTCTTTAATACTTTTCTTGTTAAATGACTAATCTAGATTTATGTCATATAATACTTGGTACAATAAATGTTTGGCACTTTCATAGTACAAACTGTATGGTATAACCGACACTTGTGCTATGAAAGGAACTGGATTTGTAGTTAACATAAGTTATAATCATGAATGCCTGACGACATTTACAAGTATTAGCAATATTCGAATAAAATAACTAATGTAATCATGTTAACAATGTATAATTTGATTGGAACTTCCTTTATATGTGGTTTCCAATTAAATAATAAGAGTTTATATTATACTTGTTTGACATACCATTAGTGGATTCTCTAACCTTGATATTTGTTTTTTTTTTTTATCATTGTTTAATTATCACATTAATCTTCCATCTCAAAGTTCTCATCAACTTCTTCTTTTTTATTATTATTATTACTATTATTATTATTATTATTATTATTAGTATTATTAGTAGTGCTACTGCTGCTGCTACTACTACAACTACTAGTATTATTATTGTTAGTGTTATTATTATTGTTATTGTTATTGTTGTATTATTGTTGTCTATAATTTATACAATTAACCTCCCTGTGGTTCGACCCTAGTATTGTCAGGTTTTTTATTACTTCGACACTCCTGCACTTGGGAGAAGACATCAATCTTTTGGTCGTGACATGTTTTTGGCGCCGTTGCCGGGAAGGTATGTTCTTGTACAAATTATAGTATTTGTTTTATTTTTTCTTTTCACTTTTTTTGTATATAACTTTGTTTCTTTTGTTTTATTTCTCCTTCTTTTATTTTCTCCTTCCTTTTATTCTACTCCTACACGTAAATGAGAGTGTGGTCACGTACATTAAGTGATAGACTTTGTAGGGTATCCTCATCATTTTCAGAAAATATGGCTGAAGAAGATAATCAATCACTTTATAATGAGAATAACCGTGTTAGAACACTTAACGACCATATGAATCCCACAAGAACAAGTTCACTATCATGCATAGTTTTCTCCCCTGATGCATCTCGTTTTAATTTTAAGCTAGGTATTATTCAACTTTACCTTCTTTTCATGACTTAGATTTGAAAAATCCATACTTACATTTAAGGAAATTTGAGGAGGTCTGCAACGTGTATAATGACTTAAATTATAACATGAACACCATCAGATTAAAGCTTTTTTCTTTTTTCATTAAAAGATAAAGCTAAAACATGACTATAAAATTTAAGACAAATCCATTCGTGCTTGAGATGAAATGCAATAATAATTTTTAAAGAAGTTTTTTCCATCTTATAGAACAAACTCTTTCAAAAGACAAATCATCACATTCATTAAAAACCAGAATAAATATTTTATCAATGTTGGGATAGGTAGAGACTTGCTTAATACTTGCCCTTATAATGGTTTTGAGATATGGAGATTGGTTTCATATTTTTATGAAGGCTTAACACTTAAAGATAGGAAAATGGTTGAATTAATATGCAATGGAACCTTTGAAGATAAAGACCTTAATGAGACAATAGAGTTCTTAGACTTAGCTGAAAATGCTCAAAATTTAAACACCGCAGGTACTTATAAGGCACCGAGTAAAACTCAAACTCATATATCTAGTGGAGGTATGTATAACTTTAGGGAAGATCATGACCTCTAAGCCAAGTTTGCATCTTTAGGTAGAAAAGTCGAGACACTAGAATTAAAAAAGAGTGGTCAACTAAAATATATTCAAGACATTGCGTGTCAAATCTATGAAACAAATAAACACTCAACCAATGACTGCTTAACCTTACCTTCTTTTAAGAAATGTCTCCATGAACAAGCCTATGCTTTAAATAGTTTTCAAAGGCCCAATTATAACCCATACTCGCAAACATACAACCCTGGTTGGAGAAATAACTCAAATTTCAGTTGGAAGAGTGACAATGCACAAACTTCTCAACCACTATTTTAGGCACACCATAATTTTCAAAATTCTCATGGACATGCACCTTCTTATGATCCACCTCCTAGAAGAAATTTTGAGAAAACTTTGTATGCATTCATTGAAAAGCAATCGACAATCAACAATCAACAGTCAACTTGCTCAAAGCATAATAGATTTTAAAGATATTCTTGTAAAATTCACATTTACTTTCAATTTTCAAGAGAAAGGTAAGTTTCCATCTCAACCACAACAAAATCCCAAGGGGCAACACAATGCAAATACAAGTAGTTCTCAAAGTCAACACATGAATTAAGTTAAATCAGTCATCACTTTTCATAGTGGTAAGGTTAATTAAAAACCCACTCTTGAACCTTGTGAGAAAGATGATGAGTCAGTCTCTAAAGGTAAAAAAGGGGTTGAATCTGAATATTGCAAAGAAAAGACTAATTCCCTACTAGTACTTCCATTTTCTCATGCCATGACCAACAAAGAGAAGTTAATCATGATTTTGAAATCTTTGAGACTTTCAAATAAGAAGAAATCAAAGACGAAAAAGGCACCGAAAATGTTATCGCAGATCATTTGTCAAAATTAGTAATAGATTCAACATGGGATATCATACCCATAGATAATTACTTTCTTATTGAATCTTTACTTTCTCTTTGTTCAATGCTCTGGTTTGCTAAAAGTATCAATTTTCTTACTTCAAGATTTTTGCCAGCTTATTAGAATAACCAGGACAAAAGAAAGTTTTTGAGCGACGTGCAAAACTTTTATTGGGATGACCCTTACTTATTCAAATATTTTAAAGTTGCATTCCTGACAATGAGGTAAGTAGTGTCATGAAAGTTTATCACTTCGAGGCATGTGGGAGTCATTTCTCATCAAAGAAAACAACTGCAAAAATCTTACGAAGTGGATTTTATTGGCCCAGCATGTTCAAGGATTCACATGTATTCTGCAAAACCTGTGAAAATTGTCAAAAGATGGGATTTATTTCAAAACACAAAGAGTCTTTACATAATCTTCTATTGACTCTTAAATCTCATCATAGTCTATATATGCATCGTGCAATTCATGACCTATAAACCCATTTTCATAAAGAATATGCTTGGCATAGTCTTGGAAATCTGACTAAAAAAAGACCTTATTTGCCAATTTTTAAGAAAACTGGATGAGAAGCCTATTTCCTACCTATAGAGGGCGTTTAAGTTGTTCTAGAATGTAAAACCAAGGAAAGATGTGAGCCACAATGATAATTACCTGTACGTAAACATGTTTTTTCAAAAATAAATAAATAAATAAATAAATAGAAAGAG
>NW_011500391.1:22630-64186 GCF_000495115.2 Populus euphratica
TAATTTCTCATCTATAAAATCCTCTCTTTCTTCCTTTCATTTCTACTGAACCTATATATTCAATAAATATAAAAGTATGTAGAAATTGCAAGTTCCTCAGGTCCTTACAGAAGAAATGTTTATGTTTTTAGTGGATATAGTCTTGGGAAAGAAAAGAAGTTTTTAGAAATAGCAAATCATTTTGGTCAGGTGCTAGTTGAGAGAAAGATTTATTTAGTATGTGGGGGAGGTAGTTTTGGGTTAATGGGAGGTGTGTCAATAACTGTATTTTTAGGAGGTAATCAAGTTTTAGGGGTCGTCCCCAAAGCTTTAGCACAAGGGGACATCATTGAAAAAACAATTGGAGAGGAACTACATGTCTCCATAATGTTTGCTCGAATGAATGGAATGTTTAACCATATTGATGCCTTCATTGCCTTACCAGGTGGTCTAAGCACATTGGAAGAGATCTTTCATATTTTGTCTTGGACCCAACTGCACATTCATTATAAACCCATATGTCTGTTAAATCTTAATGGTTATTATGATAAGTTGTCATTTTTGATCATGTTGTGGAACACAAATTTTTAACATCTTCGGCACGACAAATCATAATCTCTGCTAGTACTACTGAACAATTAATTGACCAACTAAAATCTTTCATTCCTGTAATTGATCCCTCTATGAGTTGCATAAATTAATCATCTAAGAAAAGCCGTAAAAAGTTTAGATTGGATTTGAGCCTTTATTTTTGAATCTTTATGTCTTTGAGTTTCATTATTATGTTTTGTTGTTTCTTATATTTGTTTATGTGTTTCAGGTTTGTTAGTGTTTGTTATTTCAGGTGATGTCTTCTATACTCTATCTTTCTACCTTAGAACATTGAGGATAATGTTTCGTTTTGGTTGGAGGGAGAGGGTAGTAATTGACAAAAAAAATAACTAGCTGTGTTTTCTATTTCATAAAGCATGTGTAAAATTGTTGTTATTAGGATGATAGAGTAAAAGAGCTCTTTTATTTAAGTGACTCTGGAGACGTATCTTAGTAACCATTCTTAACAAGGTCTATTATAATACTTCTTGAAATATTCAGGTTTACAAACTCTTGCATTGTTATCACTTAATTCTCCTCATATACTCATTTAACATATATTCTTAGACCTTAATTTTCACATACACACACTTTAACATATGAATGTAGATTGCACATTGGATTATTACATTATTATGTTCTTTTGTTAAAGATAACAACTAAGAGAAAGAGATAGTATATAATTAAAAAAAAATAAAAAAAGAGCAAAAAAAAATAATGATAATAAAAATATAGATATGTTTGGTTTTATAGCCTCTCTAACATAAGCAATTAACCCTGAAGGAGTGTTTTAACACCTAATACTCTAAAGTCAACTGACTTGAGAGTTATTGACCCAATGCTTGTTATATGGGTTGAGGATAAAAGCTTAAAGGAATCAAACATTACACTATCTATGTATCAGTATCTGCAACCTGAGTTACTTAGCTCGTAAGGGTGTCTCAACACCTAATGCATTGTGTTATATATATATATATACAAAACAAAAAGGAAAAAAATCCCAACCCAAGGAAGTTAACCTTAAACATTAGAACAAAATTTTTGTTTTCTTTAAGTAAAGCCCCATAACTATGTGTTGATATATTGAACATAAAAGAAATGTTTATTAATATCTTGTTTAAAGAGGTATTGAGCACATATATATAAATTTAATGAGAGTTTGTCTATTTGAATAGATTAAAGAAAGTTGAATGAAGAATACCTTTATTTGTGGAATTTGCAAATTATTTTTCTATTTTAACGCTTTGATTATTTGGGACTAGTAATAAGCTGGTTGGGGAGTGTGATTAATATTTAAAAGTGTATTTTTATCAAGGTTTTATATTATCATTTTGCTCTTAAAGTATCAATAACTCCTTAACTAAAGCATGTTTTATAATAGCATATCTAATAATATAAGATACCTTTAATATGTGGTAAATTGACACGACTAAAAGATTGATGCCTTCTCCCAAGTGCAGGAGTGTCGAAGTAATAAATAACCCGGTAAGACCGGGGTCGAACCACATGGAGGTTAATTGTACAAATTATAAATAACAATAATACAACAACAATAACAATAACAATAACAATAACAACAACAACAATAATAATAGTAATAACAGCAATAATAATAATAATAATAATAATAATAATAATAATAATAGTAATAGTAATAGTAGTAGTAGTAGTAATACTAATAATAATAATAATAATAATAATAATAATAATAATAAAGAAGAAGAAGATGATGAGAACTTTGAGATGGAATATTAATGTAACAATTAAACAATGATAATAACAAATGTCAAGGTTAGAGGATCCACTAATGGTATGTCAAAAAGTATAGTATAAACTCTTATTATTCAATTGGAAACCATACACAAAGGAGGTTCCAATCAGATTATAGATTATTAACATGATTAAATTAGTCATCTTATTCGATTAATGCTAATACTTGTAAATCTCGTCAAGTATTCGTGATTATAACTTATGTTAACAACAAATCAAGTTCCTTTCATAGCTTAGGTGTCGGTTATCCCATACAGTATGGGCTATGAAAGTGTCAAGCATTTGTTGTACCAAGTGTTATACACCATAAATCAAGATTAGTCATTTAACAAGCAAAGTATTAAAGAGTGAACAAGATAACAAAGACAAAACATGGTAGTATCAAACATTAAAGTCCATATTAAGTTTACACTATACTTATTCTTACACCATTAGTGTAACCTTTTCACCTTGACATAATAAACTTAGCTAGACATAATGAAAGAAAGAAAAATAAATAAATAAAATAAGAATATAAATAAGATAAGAGTTAACAAAGCAAAGAAAAGGAATTGAAAGGGATAAACTTGATATTAAGGAAAGCAAAGCATAATCATTACAAAAAATACAAAGAGAGAAAGCAAGAGCATGATTTTGATCTGGACACCAAGATGCCTAAATGCATGGCAAATGCCTCCTTTTATAGGTCAAAATTGAGAACTATTGATTTGATGACTAATTGATGAGTGGGTGCCAACTCTTGACTTGGTGACAATCCTTATCTTATCTTGTCTGCCTAAAACATCATTGATAACGTCAAAATTGGAGCCACTCAAAACATGAAAGTTGTAGGAAATTGTCTCAGCTTTCTTGTGTAAAACATTCAGCTCATTTGGACTTCTAGAACTCTAGATATGGGTCAAACACTGAACAGTGCTCGGGCTGGAAGACAGATTCGGGCTTCTTTGTTGTTGCTACAATTTGGACTTGAAAATGACCTTTTTAGATCTTGAGCTCCATATAAAAGTTGTAGGCATATGTCTTACCTTTCCATCCATATAAAGTAGACCAAAATATGAGATCTAGAGCTCTAAATATGACCCAATTACTGAACAGTGTTCCGGTTTGAATTGCACCGACATCTCTTTTCTAAGTTTGGCCATCTTTTATCCTTTCAATTTCAGTTCTTAAATTTATTAATCAATCCTTTCATTTATATGATAGGCCTGTATTTAAAATGAACATTTACCATAAATTAAAGGTATCTTATATTATTAGATACGTTATTATAAAACATGCTTTAGTTAAGGAGTTATTGATACTTCAAGTGCAAAATGATGATATAAAACCTTGATAAAAATGCAGTTTTAAGTACTAATCACACCCCTCAACCAGCTTATTACTAGTCTCTAGTAATCAAAGCGTTAAAATAAAAAAAACAATTTGCAAATTCCACAAAGCAAGGTATTCATCATTCAACTTCCATTAATCTATCCAGATAAACAAACTCTCTTTAAATTTATATATCTGCTCAATACATCTTAACAAGATATTAACAAATTTTTCTTTTGTGCTCAATATATCAACACATAATTATGGGGCTTTTCTTGGAAGAAAATAAAATTTTTGTTCTAATGTTTAAGGTTAACTTCCTTGGATTAGGATAATTATTTTTTTCTTTTTTTTTAAATATATATACATATAACTTAAAACACCATGCATCTTTAACCCATTTAACGAGCTTTCGGCTAATGACTCCTAGACTAGTTGGTCTTAGGGCATTAGGTGTTAAGACACCCCTACGAGCTTAGTAACTCGGGTCACAAATACTGATATGTAGATAGTGCAATGTTTGATTCTCTTAAGCTTTTCTCCTCAACCCATGTAACAAGCGTTGGGCCAATAGCTCCTAAGTCAGTTGACTTTAGGGTATTAGGTGTTAAAACACCCCTTCGGGCTTAATTGCTTGGGTTAGGGAGGCTAAGAAACCAAACTTATCTACATTTTTATTATCATCATTTTTTTTATCTTTTTTTTTTGTTTTTGTTTTCAAATTATATACTATCCCTTTCCCTTGGTTGTTACCTTTAACAAAAGAACATAATTAATGTAATAATCCAATGTGTAACCCATAATCATATATTAAAGTGTGTGTGTGAAAATTAAGGTTTAAAAATACATGTTAAATCAGTATATGAGCAGAATTAAGTAATAATAATGCGAGAGTTTGTAGACCTGAATATTTCATGAAGTATTATAATAGACCTTGTTAAGAAATGAAGGCTCAAATCCAATCTAAGCTTTTTACGGCTTTCCTTAGATGACCAATTTATGCGACTCATGGAGGGATCAATTACAGGAATGAAAGATTGTAGTTGGTCAATTAATTGTTCAGTAGTAGCAGCAGAGATTATGATTTGTCGTGCAGAAGATGTTAGAAATTCCTGTTCCACAGCATGATCAAGAAAAGACAACAACTTATCATAATAACCATTAACATTTAACAGACCTATGAGTTTATGGTGAATGTGCAGTTGGGCCCAAGAGGAAATATGAAAGATCTCTTCCAATGTGCCTAGACCACCTGGTAAGGCAATGAAGGCATCAGCATGGTTAAACATTGCATTCATTCGAGCAAACATTGTGGAGACCTGAAGTTCCTCTCCAATTATTTTTCTAATGATGTCCCCTTGTGCTAAAGCTTCGGGGACAACCCCTAAAACTTGACTACCTCCTAAAAATACAGCTATTGACACACCTCCCATTAACCCAAGACTGCCTCCCCTATACACTAAATGAGTCTTTCTCTCAGCTAGCACTAGACCAAGATGATTTGTTGATTCTAAAAACTCCTTTTCTTTCCTAAGACTAGATCCACCGAAAACACAAATATTTCTTATATGATTACCTGAGGAACTTGTCATTTCAACACACTTGTGTATTTGTTGAATGTATGGGTTGAGTATAAATGAAAGGAAGGAAAAGAGGATTTTATAGATGAGAAATTAGAAAGACAATCATACCACCTATATGTAGGCTAGCTAGAGTCTCACACTCTCTCTCTCTCTCTCTCTCTCTCTTTATTCATTTATTTATTTACTTTTGAAAAAGTATGTATATGTATAGGTAGTTGTGATTGTGGCTCACATCTTCCCTTAGTTTTACGTCCAAGAACGGCTTAAACGCCCTCTATAGGTCAGGGATAGGCTTCCTATCCAATTTTCTTAAAAACTGGCAAACAGGGTCTTTTTTAGTCAGATTCCCAAGACTAAGTCGATCATGTTTTTTATGAAATAGTGGCCATAAATCATGAATTAAACAATGCACATCTCCACTAGAATGCGTCTCAAGAGTCCTTACTCAGACCATCTTTAATGAATTGTATTTTATCTTCACGATTTATAGATACCATTCCTAAAGAACAACATTGTGTATTACAAGTCCATCTAGCACATCGATGACAGACTTTCAGTCGTTTTGCATGACGTTTCTTTGCAAAAGTGCTTTTACTTGTTCCAGGCATGTGTGAAATGAAAGAGTTAGAGGACTCACCTGATAATCGGACATTTGCTTCAATCAACCAGCGAATATCTTTAGGAATTCCATGATTCATTAACAATCTCAATCTTGCACATCTAGCACGATATTTTTTTGTAATCGCATTCTGAAGCAGAGCGGGAAAATACTTTTTCAATTTTTCAAGATTAGTGTCCATTTTCAAATGAGAATTGAAAGAGAGATTCAAAGAATTGCATAAATATATACATGGATATCAGTTATTATGGGAAACTGAAAGAACCGACTTAAGTCACGGAGTACCGTGTCCGCCATATGACCGGGGTGAGAGAAACTAGCAAAAATCACTCAAAAAGAAACAGAAAAACAATGTAAGAAAAACAAAATAATCAACCTTTATCTATAAGATCATTCACACCAATTGATTCATTTTCACTAGGAAAATTATCAAAGTAAGCTTTCAAACGATGTCCATTTTCCTTAAAAACATTGTCATTCATTGAATTCTCAATATCACAGGCCCCATAAGGATTGCTCCATCTTGATCTTAGCTCTCTAAGGAATGCATAGAGTTGAGAATTATAAAACAAAACTTTTTGACCAATATCAATTTTTTGACATCAATTTTTTGACAATTTTCACAAGTTTTGCAGAATGCATGTGTGTCCTTGAACATGGTGGGCCAATAAAATCCATTTTGAAAGATTTTTGTAGCTGTCTTTTTTGACAAAAAATAACTTCCACATGCTTCAGAATGACAAAGTTTAATGACACTGCTTACCTCATTATCAGGAATGAACCTTTGAAATATTTGATTAGGACAATATTTGAATAAGTTACGGTCATCACAATAAAAATTCTTCACTTCGTTCAAAAACATTTTTTTGTCTTAGGTACTCTAATCAACTGGCAAATCTCCTAAAGCAAGAAAATTGATATTTTTATCATACCAAGGCATTGGACTAAGAAAAAGTAAGGATTTGTTAGGAAAGTAATCATCGGTTGGTGTGATGTTAGATGTCGAATTTGTTGTCACTGTTGATAAAAGATTCGCATCAACATTTTCAGTGCTTTTTTCATCCGTGATTTCTTCCTCAGAATAAATCATTTGCAAATCTTCATATTCATCCAACTCATTTTTACTTAAAGTAGATTCAAGTTGATCATAAACTAATTCGTCAATATGATCTACTTCTTATAAATCATTATCATCTCCAGGTTGCTTGCAAATGTTGAAAATATTCATCTCCAATGTCATGTTTTCAAATGATAGCTTCATCAGTCCATTCCTACAATTAATCAATGCGTTAGAAGTTGCAAGAAACAAATATCCTAAAATAACAGGAAATGAATTACATGCTTCAACAGGTTCTGTGTCTAAAATAACAAAATCCACAAGATAAATAAATTTATCAACTTGTACTAACACATTTTCGACTATTCCTCTAGGCATTTTTACAGATCTATCGACAAGTAAAAGAGCTACAGAAGTTGGTTTTAACTCACCTAGATTGAGACTTTGAAAAACTGAATATGGAAGTAAATTCACACTAGCTCTAAGATCAAGTAAGACTCTTTTAATTTTATGTTCTCCAATAAAGCAAGAAATTGTAGGATAACCAGGGTCTTTATATTTCAAAGCATTATTATTCTGAAGAATGGCACTTACTTGCTCGGATAGAAAGACTTTCTTTTTCACATTCAGTTTCCTCTTCACAGTGCATAGATCTTTCAAAAATTTAGCATAAGAAGAAACTTGTTTAATAGCATCCAGCAAAGGTATATTGATTCTTACCTGTTTGAAAGTTGTAAAAATTTCAGAGTTGTGATTGACTTTCCTTTGTTTGGTCATGGCTTGAGGAAATGGAAGTGCTAGCGGGGAATCAGTCGTTTCTTTGCAATTTTCAGATTCAACCCCTTCCTTACCCTCAGAGATTGACTCATCATCTTTCTCATAAGGTTCAAGAGTGGGTTTTTCAATAACCTTACCACTACGAAGAGTAGTGACTGATTTGACTTGATCCATGTGTTGGCTTCCGAAACTACTTACATTTGCATTATATTGCCCCTTGGGGTTTTGTTGTGGTTGAGATTGAAACTTACCTTTCTCTTGGAAACTGAGAGTAAATGTTAATTTTGCAACAGTATCTTTAAAATCTGTCATGTTTTGAGCAAGTTGAGTATTGATTGTCTCTTGCTTTTCAATGAATGCATGCAATGTTTCCGCAAGATTTCTTCTAAGAGGTGGAGCATAAAGAGGTGCATACCCATGAGAATTTTGGAAATTATGGTGTGCTTGAAACGGTGGTTGTGAAGTTTGTACATTGTTATTATCACTCTTCTAACTGAAATTTGGGTGATTTCTCCAACTAGGGTTGTATGTTTGTGAGTATGGGTTATGGTTGGGCCTTTGGAAACTGTTTAAAGCATGAGTTTGTTCATGGAGACATTCTTTAAAAGAAGGCAAGGTTGGACAGTTATTGGTTGAGTGTTAATTTGTTTCACATATTTGACATAAAATGTTTTCAATAGATTTAATTGACCACTCTTTTTCAATTTTAGTGCCTCGACTTTTCTAGCTAAAGATGCAAACTTAGCTTGGAGGTCATGATCTTTCCTAAGGTTGTATATACCTCCACTAGATGTATGAGGTTGAGTTTTACTCGGTGCCTCATAAGTACCCGCAGTGTCCCAATTTTGAGCATTTTCAGCTAACAAGTCTAAGTACTCCATTGGTTCAAGAGGATCTTTATCTTCAAAAGTTCCATTGCACATCAATTCAACCATTTGCCTATCTTTAGGTGTTAACCCTTCATAAAAATGTGAAAGCAATCTCCATGTTTCAAAACCATAATGATGGCAAGTACTAAGCAAGTCTCGATACCTATCCCAATATTAGTAAAATGTTTCTCCTGGTTTTTGAGTGAAAGTGGTGATTTGTCTTTTGAAAGAATTTGATTTATGAAATGGAAAAAACTTCTTTAAAAACTATTGTTGCATTTCATCCCAAGCACGAATGGATCCTGGTCTTAAATTTTGTAGCTATGTTTTACTTTATCTTTTAATGAAAAAGGAAAAAGCTTTAATCTGATAGTGTTCATGCATTTAAATTGTTATATGTGTTGCAGACCTCCTTAAATTCCCTTAAATACAAGTATGGATTTTCCAATTCTAAACCATGAAAAGAAGGTAAAAGTTGAATAATGTCTGGCTTAAAATTAAAATGAGATGCATCGAGAGGAAAAACTATGCATGATGGTGCACTTGTTCTTGTGGGATTCATGTGGTCTCTAAGTGTTATAGCACGGTTATTCTTATTATTCTCATTATGAAGTGATTGATTATCTTCTTCAGCCATATTTTCTGAAAATGATGAGGATACCCTACAAAGTCTACCACTTGATGTACGTGACCACACTCTCACGCAAGTGTAGGAATAGAATAAAAGGAAAAAGAAAACAAAAGAAAAAGAAACAAAGTTATATACAACAAAAGTGAAAAGAGAAAATAAAATAAATATTATAATTTATACAAAACTTACCTTCCCGGCAACGACGCCAAAAACTTGACGCGACTAAAAAATTCATGTCTTCTCCCAAGTGCAGGAGTGTCGAAGTAATAAATAACACGGTAAGATCGGGGTCGAACCACAGGGAGGTTAATTGTATAAATTATAAATAAAAAATAATACAACAACAATAACAATAATAACAACAACAACAATAATAGTAATAATAGCAATAATAATAATAATAATAATAAAATAATAATAATAATAATAATAATACCAATAATAATAATAATAATAATAAAGAAGACAAAGATGAGAACTTTGAGATGGAATATTAATGTAACGATTAAACAATGATAATAATAAATATCAAGGTTAGAGGATCCACTAATGGTATGTCAAACAAGTATAGTATAAACTCTTATTATTCAATTGGAAACCACACACAAAGGAGGTTCCAATCAGATTATAGATTGTTAACATGATTACATTAGTCATCTTATTCGATTAATGCTAATACTTGTAAATCTCGTCAAGCATTCATGACTATAACTTATGTTAACAACAAATCAAGTTCCTTTCATAGCTCAGGTGTCGGTTATACCATACAGTATGGGCTATGAAAGTGCCAAGCATTTGTTGTACCAAGTGTTATACAACATAAATCAAGATTAGTTATTTAACAAGCAAAGTATTAAAGAGTGAACAAGATAACAAATACAAAACATGTTAATATCAAACATTAAAATCCATATTAAGTTTACACTATACTTACACTTACACCATTAGTGTAACCTTTTCACCTTGACATAATAAACTTAGCTAGACATAATGAAAGAAAAAAAAATAAATGAAATAAGAACATAAATAAGATAAGAGTTAACAAAGCAAAGAAAAGGAATTGAAAGGTATAAACTTGATATTAAGGAAAGCAAAGCATAAACATTACAAAAAATACAAAGAGAGAAAGCAAGAGCATGATCTTGATCTGGACACCAAGATGTCTAAATGCATGGAAAATACCTCCTTTTATAGGCCAAAATTGGGAACTATTGATTTGATGACTAATTGATGAGTGGGTGACCAACTCTTGACTTGGTAACAATCCTTCTCTTGTCTGCCCAAAACGTCATTGATAACGTCAAAATTGGAGCCACTCAAAACATGAAAGTTGTAGGAAATTGTGTCAGCATTCTTGTGTAAACAATTCAGCTCATTTGGACTTTTAGAACTCCAGATATGGGTCAAACACTGAATAGTGCTCGGGCTGGAAGACAAATTCGGGCTTCTTTGTTGTTGCTACAATTTGGACTTGAAAATGACTTTTTTAGATCTTGAGCTCTATATAAAAGTTGTAGGGCTATGTCTTACCTTTCCATCCATATAAAGTAGACCAAAATATGAGATCTATAGCTCTAAATATGACCCAATTACTGAACAGTGTTCCGGTTTGGATTGCACCGACATCTCTTTTCTAAGTTTGGCCATATTTTATCCTTTCAATTTCATTTCTTAAATTCATCAATCAATCCTTTCATTTATATGATAGGCTTGCATTTAAAATGAACATTTACTATAAATTAAAGGTATCTTATATTATTAGATACGTTATTATAAAACATGCTTTAGTTTAGGAGTTATTGATACTTCGAGTGCAAAATGATGATATAAAACCTTGATAAAAATGCAGTTTTAAGTGCTAATCATAAATGTTTATCTTAAATGCAGGCCTATCACATAAATTAAAGGATTAATTGATGAGTTTAAGAACTGAAATTGAAAGGATAAATAGATGGTCAAACTTAGAAAAGAGATGCTGGTGCAATCCAAACCGAAACACTATTCGGTAATTGGGTTATATTTGGAGCTGTAGATCCTAGATTTAGGTCTACTTTATATAGATAGAAAGGTAAGACATAGGCCTACACCTTTCATAGGAGCCCAAGATTTATAAAAGTCGTTTTCAAGTCCAAATTACAACAACAAAGAAGCCCGAATCTGTTATGCAGCCCCAACATTATTCAGTGTTTAACCCATATCTACAGTTTTAGAAGTCCAAATGACCTTAATTGTTTTTCCTGAAAAGCTGAGACAATTTCCTAGAACTTTCATGTTTTCAAGTGATTTCAATTCTAACGTTATCAATGATGTTTTGGGCAAAAAAGAGAAGATAAGGATTGTCACAAAGTCAAGAGTTGGCCACCCACTTATCAATTTGTCATCAAATCAATAGTTCTCAATTTTGGCCTATAAAAGGAGGCATTTGCCATGTATTTAGGCATCTTGGTTCGAGATCAAAATCATGCTTTACTTTCTCTGTTTGGATTTTTGTAATGTTTAAGTTTTATTTTCACTAATATCTTGTTTATGCCTTTCATTTACTTTCCTTTACTTTGTTGACTTTTATCTTATTTATGTTCTTATCTTGTTTATTTATGTTTTTATCTTTCATTATGTTTAGCTAAGTTTATTATCTCAAGGTGAAAAGGTTACACTAATAGTGTAAGAATAAGTATATGTAAACTTAATATGTACTTTAATATTTGATACTAACATGTTTTATATTTGTTATCTTATTCACTCTTTAATACTTTGCTTGTTAAATGACTAATCTAGATTTATGCTGTATAACACTTGGTACAACAAATGCTTGGTACTTTTATAGCACAAACTATATGGTATAACCGACATCTGTGCTATGAAAGAAACTTGATTTGTTATTAACATAAGTTATAATCATGAATGCCTAACAACATTTACAAATATTAGCATTATTCGAATAAAATAACTAATGTAATCATGTTAATAATTTATAATCTGATTGGAACCTCCTTTGTATGTGGTTTTCAATTGAATAATAAGAGTTTATACTATATTTTTTCGAAATACCATTAGTGGATCCTCTAATCTTGACATTTGTTTTTTTTATTATTGTTTAATTATCACATTAATCTTCCATTTCAAAGTTCTCATCAACTTCTTTATCATTATCATCATCATCATCATCATCATCATCATCATCATTATTATTATTATTATTATTATAGTAATATTACTATTACTATTACTATTATTATTAGTATTATTAGTACTACTACTACTAGTATTATTATTGTTATTGTTGTTGTTGTATTATTGTTGTCTATAATTTATATAATTAACTTCCCTGTGGTTCAACCCCGGTCTTGCCGGGTTATTTATTATTCGACACTCTTACACTTAGGAGAGGACATCAATCTTTTGATTGTGTCATGAATCCTTGTGTCTTTTGGTTTTACTAATAGCATATTATTTTATTTTGTTATTTCTTATTTTTTATATTTGTTTAAGTGTGTTTCCGGTTTATTAGTATTTCATATTTCAAGTAATGTCTTTTATACTCTATCTTTCTACCTTAGAATATTGAGAACAATGTATCATTTTGATTAGGGGGAGAGGATAGTAATTGATTAAAAAATAATAACTAACTGTGTCTTTTATTTCATAAACCATTCAACAAAATTATTATTAGGATGGCAAAGTAAGGAGGAATTTTATTGACTCTTAAGATGTATCCTAGTAAATATTTTTCAATGGTTATTTGTAATATTCATAACAAAGTCTATCACACAATTCTTATAAGATATTCAGATTTACAAACTCTCACATTATTATCACTTGATTCTGCTCATATACTCATTTAACAACTATTCTTAAACCTTCATTTTCACACACACACTTTAGCATATGATTGTGGGTTGCAGATTGAATTATTACATTATTTATGTTCTTTTGTTAAAGGTAACAACTAAGGGAAAGGGATAGTATATAATTTGCAAAAAAAAAAAAAGAAAAAGAAAAAAATGATAATAAATGTAATTAATTAAATAAATAAAACATAGATAAATTTAGTTTCGTAACCTCCCTAACTTAAGCAATTAAGCCCGAAGGGGTGTTTTAACACTTAATACCCTAAAGTCAACTGACTTGAGAATTATTAGCCCAATGTTTATTACATGAGTTATGGAGAAAAGTTTAAGAGAATTAAACATTGCACTATCTACGTATTAGTATTTGCAAAAAAAGTTATTAAGCACGTAGAGGTGTCCCAACTCCCGATGCTTTAAGACCAATTGGTTCGGTAGTTATTAGCCAAAAGTTTGTTACATGGTTTAAAGATGCATTGTGTTATTTGTATATATATTAAAAAAATAAAATAATAATAAAAAAGAAAAAAAAGATAATAATCTTAACCCAAAGAAGTTAACCCTAAACATTAGACCAGAATATTGTTTTTTCCAATAAAAGCCTCATCATCTACGTTTTCTTACATTGAGCACATAAAAAGAAGGTTTATTAATATCTTGTTTAAGAAATATTAAGCAGATATATAAATTTAATGAGAGTTTGTTTACTTAGATAAATTAATGGAAGTTGAATGACTAATGCCTTAGTTTATGGAACTTGCAAATTATTTTTCTATTTTAATGTTTTGATTACTGTGGACTAGTAATAAGTTGGTTGGGGGTATGTGATTAGTACTTAAAATTATATTTTTATCAAGGTTTTATATCAGTATTTTACACTTGAAGTATCAGTAACTCCTTAATTAAAACATGTTTTATAATAACAAGTATGATACAATAAGATACCTTTAATTTATGGTAAATGTTCATCTTAAATGGAGGCCTATCACATAAATTAAAGAATTGATTGATGAGTTCAACTACTGAAATTGAGAAGACAAAGAGAGGGTGAAGTTTAAAAAAGTGATGTTGGTTAAGTCTAAACTGGAACACTAGTCAATCATTGGGTCATTTCTGAAGTTGTAGATCTTGGACTTCAATTTGGTTTATATGGCTAGAAAGCTAAGACATAGGCCTAAAACATTCATGGGAATGTAAGACTTAATTCTGCTATTTGGAAGTCCAAATCTTGGCAACAATGGATAAGTCCGTATCTGTTCTACAGCCCAAATATTGTTCAATGTTTAACCTATATTTTGAGTTTTATAATTCCAAATGACCTCAATTTTTTTTGTTGGAAACCTAAGACAATTTTATAAAACTTTCATGATTAAGTATGTTTGAATTCTGATGTTAGCAATGACGTTTTGTTCAGACAAGAAGATAAGGATTGTCACCAAGTCAAGATATGGTCACCCACTTAATAATTAGTCAACAAATCAATAGTTTGTAATTTTAGCCTATAAAAGGAGGCATTTTCCATGCATTTAGGCATCTTGGTTTTCAGATCAAGATCATGTTCTTACTCTTTTTCTTTATATTTTTTTTATGCTTAAGTTTTGCTTTTATTATTATTTATGCTTCTTATTTCATTTCCTTTACTTAGTTAACTTATATCTTATTTATGTTTCTCTTCTTCATTATGTTTAGCTAAGTTTATTATGTCAAGATGAAAAGGTTACACTAATAGTATAAGAATAAGTATAGTATAAACTCAACATGGACTTAATATTGAATACTAACATGTTTTGTATTTGTTATCTTGTTCACTCTTAATACTTTGCTTGTTAAATGGTTAATCTAGATTTATGTTGTATAACACTTAATACAACAAATACTTGGCACTTTCATAGCACAATCGTATGGTATAATTATGCTATAAAAGGAACTTGATTTGTTGTTAACATAAGTTATAATCATGAATACCTGACAATATTTACAAGTATTAGTATTATTCGAATAAGATAATTAATGTAATCATGTTAACAATTTATAATCCGATTGGAACCTCATTTGTGTGTGGTTTCCAGTTAAGTAATAAAAGGAATTTATATTATACTTGTTTGAAATACCATTAATGGATCCTCTAACCTTGACATTTATTTTTATCATTATTTAATCCTCACATTAATCTTAGAATCTCAAAGTTCTCTTTAACTTCTTCTTCTTACTACTACTACTATTACTATTATTGTTGTTTTTGTTGTTTATAATTTATATAGTTAACCTCCCTGTGGTTTGACCCTAGTCTTGCCAGATTATTTATTACTTTGATACTTTTATACTTGAGAGAAGACACCAATATTTTGATCATATCAACAGTAGCCAGGATAACAGCAGCTATATACAACAAAAGTCTAGAAGTAAGTCAATAAGACTAACAACAAACAAAGCACCAAAACCAACATCTAGCTTCAAGGAGCGAAGCAAACTAGATTGCAAGAAGCAGTAATAGAGGATAACATCCACCAAGCAAAATGCCTTAGAATATTGACATGAGGGGACAAGACCAAGCACAAACCAACAACAAATGGCAGACAAAACAAGCAGACTGCAACATTAGACCAACAAGCAAGTTAAACTTGCAGCAACAACAGCGACAATATAGCATGCATCTGGGAAAAACATCAAACTGATGCATATAGCTAGAGAATGAGAACTAACTCTAGCAAACCAACATTATAAGCAATAATAGAAAGCAGAATAGCAATCATGAGAACAGAGCCTTCATGAACATCTGGATGCAGCAACCAACACACCAAAATCATGAGGTATACCACTTTATATGGATTCAGTGGGCATAAGCCCTCTGATAAAACAACAAAAGTGTTACTGAGGAGAAGCAGTAGGGGATGCCCTACCACTTTTATTATTTGTTGCTTATTAATTGATATTATGAGACTTGAATATATTGATAAGTATAAATATTGAGAGATTGTTTGATGATCCAGGATGATTGGACCAAGATGGAAGTTGTAATGACATATAATAGAAGTGTTGTTGATAACTTGGTACCGACAAAAATAGAGGAAACTCAGCCAAAAAACCAGGTTGAATGAACCATCAAAGAGATCGGATCAAACTCAACACCATGCACAAACCAAAATTATCCTATGCTAAAACACATCATAGCCAAATGGAACATAAGCTAAATTCCAAAGAAAAACACAATCTTGGTTGAATAGCCTCCCCATCAAACCCAAGCATAAAATCGAAAGGTCTTTAACAATATCCTTAGTATTTTAGGCTCAAGAGGCTAGATATAACGAAAAACTACAAAGAAAATGAATTACAAACATGAAAACACTAAAGATTGCGAATCATAAACAAATACAATACAAAGACTAGAAAAAAAATATGTATGCAAGAAAAGTGATGTAATATGACTCAATTAACCCAAAACTATCTTTAGAATGCTAAAATATAACAGTAACAAACAAAGAATAATTATGTTGATGCAAATTAACACGATATGAATTATTTTAGAATTTTAGAATCACTCAAAACTAAATATGTCCAAATAACCTGAAATCAATATTTGACACTAAGAAACCAAAAACCCAAAGAGTATCATATCATAGGTGTATATCTTTTAGTTTCCGGATTCAATATTTTGACGGTTTTAATTTTGCAGCAGAATTTATAACACTTGTGATTTGATCTTTTTTACTTTTCTTTTTTATACTTCTGATCTTGACAGTAATGAAATCAAAGATGTATTTTTTTTTAATATTACTTCTTACAGATTATATTTTTTTAAAAAAAGGACTAAAGCAAATGTGAAAACTTAAAGAAAAAAAGGATATAACTTGATTTTATAGCTAAGCTTTAATGTCAATCGATGCAAACCTGAAGGGTAAGAACCCTAAGAGCCACACAGAAGAAAGAACAACCTAAGAAAGCTAAAATTGCATTTGGTTGATAAAAGCGCGACACAATAATTACCTAAATTGATGCACCAAAACTATTGAAATGAAACTCAAACCTAGTGATTATAAAGAATCACAAATGAGAAGTATAAGAAAGATTTCATGAGGACAATTATTGTTTGATAAGTCAACTCAGTTCAATGAAAAAGAAAAAGTACTAGAATCCATGCATAAGCACATAATATACAACAACAATAATAAAAACTAATTTATCTCCAATCCATAAGCCAAAACTTAATTACAAGATAAATTATCCTATTTATAAGAGGTAATAACATTCTAAATGAGGTTGGAAAAAATATTAAAAGAGTAATGATCCAATTATAAAAAAAAAATCATAAATAAATTAGAAAACTAATATAATTCTCACATGGTAGCTTTTACACCTTATCACCAGGCTTTTCTAAATTTTGATTGTTATGAAAGTTTAATCCTTTATAAAACAAAGCCTTAAGAATCTTATGACAAAATCTTAGCCTATTCCAATAATTGAATTGAGAGTTATACTCGTTAGACTAAAACTGCATATAAAGAAATATTAAGCTAAAACTGAATATGATTGTCTAACCCTTACATGTATTGTAACACCAAGTGATGCAACTATATTATTTGATAGTTTTACCTATATTTATCTAGTAATTTACACACACACCCCCATTTTGATAAAAATTTTTTATGTTTTGAAAGTACTTTTATATATAAGATTAAAAAAGGAATAAATTGAAAATAAAATCCATATCATGTTTTAACCCACGTAGAATATTAGTAGTTTGACCTTTAATTGATGTTTTATACAAAACTTGAGTTATAAATGTTGAAATGAAGTGATTTTAGTGGTATTAGAAAGCTAACATTCATACCTTTCTATACACATATGGAAAGAAAAAAAAAAGGCAATGAAAATCTCAACCTTCAAAAAAAATCTTGTATTTTGCCAGTTTTGACTTGAATATCTTTAGTTATAAAAGTCTATTCGATGCAAACTCAATTTTTTTTCTTTCCTATCAAATTAAAAAAAAAAAAGAGAAGGGGGCGGCCAGAAAGAATAAGAAAACTCTCACCCTTTTCTCCTATACCTGAAATTATATTTTCATATTTTCTCTTAACTTTTCAATAAACATGCAAGAGTAAATTATTTTTCTTGGTTAAATGGATATAAAAATTCTTTATATTTCAAAAATTATGAGATCTATTCTATTTAGGGGTGAGCAAAAAAATTAAAAAAACCGATTAAACTGAGAAAACAAGAAAACAATAACCGAAAAAACCGAATCATGAAAAAAAAACTGATTGAACAAATTAAAATCTTGAAAAAACTAGCCAATTCAGTTCGATTTTGGTTTTATAAGCCTGAAACTAAAAAAATTAAATTAAACCGAACCAAACCAAACCCAAACTAAAAAAACAAAAAAAAATGAGTAAAACTGGAAAAAACTGAGCAAAATTAAAAAAATCAAGTCAAACCTGTTTGAACCATTTTTTTTCTAAAAAATCAAATCAAACCTAATCGAAACTAGTCAGTTTGAACCAGTTTTGGTTTAGTTTTGTTTTTTTAAAAAAAATTCAGTTTGGTTAATTTTTTTTTTATATAAGAATCAAACCAAACTAAAAATGATCACCTCTAATTTTATCTTTTCTTTTTAGTTTATATAATGAGTATGAAATGTTATTTCCTATGATTGTTAAAGCGAACTCTAAGTTATTATTCTAAACCAATTTATTGCTAAGTTTGCTATCAAAGTTGGAGTTGTGATATTTAAACTTGTGAAGCGACTAAGTTTAATAATTATGACAGATCTATATTATTAATCTCAGTAAAAACTTTCAACTAAATTGAGCATAAACTACAAACAATTATGTTGTCCAAATTTATCAACCTATCTAATTCTTAAGGATGTCATTGAATTAAATTACTAACATGGAAAAATAGATTTTCAAAATATAAATTGATGTATCATTTTAATGATCAGTTTTGATTTTCATGGGTAAACATTTACTTCAAACCAAGATTTTTCTCTTAATAAGTTTTAGATTTATTTGATTTAGCTTAATTATTTTATGTTGTTTATCATAGCATAGCATAGATAACCTCTAAATCCCCTCAACTTTGAATCATTTAGTATGAAGATGTAAACTAGATTTTTCTCGTGGGATTGACCCCTTAATTACTCTATATTATTTTATTTGTTTAAGTTAGAGTAATTAATTTATGTGACTGCAATATTGCAACACCAAGTCAATTAAATATCATTATTTCAATATTAAAAATAGACCCTTTACTTTTTATCGGTTATTGGGTTGCCTTTAGACCCCTCAAGTCAATTGAATGATGTAAAAGCAACTCCCATAAAATTTTATTTTAAACTTGAGCTAAGTAAAGAGTTAGGTTAGAAGATTTCAAGATTGATATATTGGATCAAGTTTAATAGTAATATCAAGTAGTTCTTTGTGACCTAAATATATTTTTTATGTTTAAATTTTTTTTATTCAAGGTGTAGGAGAACTTGACCTTGTAAACTAGTATACTAGATGAAAAAAGAAACTAGCATTTACTTAAATAATTTGAGTTCGAGGATGACAGTTCATCTATAAGAATTGCCTTCTCCCATCTCCATTTCTAAAGGGAACAGCTCTCTAACACCATAGATTTCTGGTTTATACACCGGGACAGGCCTCATCATCGGAGTCATTAAAAAAAAAAAAAGTTTTTTCTTTAATATTCATAAAAATCTCAAAATATATACGGTCATTTTGATGATTTCATTATTCATAGTTACTGTTAGATAAATTGGTTCCAACACAATTTCAACAGCCACCAAGTATAGACTTCTTCTCAAAATGATTCAACATAAGACACCACCGAATGACTAGTTTCACATGTTACCTATTTTTGAGTACCTTGATATAAGATACGCACATGCAAGAAAGGATCGCCGTAAACTTTCTAAATGTTGTTTCATTGACTACCCTGCTTGCCAACCTTTCGTTGTTTTCCAAACGATCCAAACTACTATAATCCACACTGAAGAGTCTCATTCCTTCCTTGGACCAACAACCGCTACATGGGGTAAACATCTAAACACCGTCTAGTGAGAAAATCAGTTGATAATCAGGAAAGGATATCAAACCAAAAGGCCGTTCTATGAGCGAAAGATAGAGATAGAAGGTTCATAGTTTGGAGTTAAAGGTGCATGTGATCAGAGAATGTTGATTTTCATCATGCAGAACCAGTTTACGAGCACAGAGACTGGAGACAAATCTAAAATGCTTGGTGCGGCAAGCGAACAAGTTCTTCAGATGATAATAAATAGGGCTTGGAAGGGAAGCTAATTAGAGTAGGACCAAGCTATCATGAAATAGAATCGGGGTAATGAAGCAGATCCCCTAGATATGCTTGAGCTTCGTAGAAAGGAAATATATGGTCGTTGAAATGTCATTGACGATGAGTAGAGAGAAAACTAAAAAGTACCATTCAGAACCTTGGGATGCAATGCTGCATTGCTGAGATTAAGAGTTGAATATCAGCTTCAGAGCATAATACACAATGTGGAAACATTGATTACACCAGAAGATATGCAGTTCCAATCAGTTTGACAACGTCAGTCAAAGATAAAAATTCTCAATTTTTTTTTCTCCAGGCTTGACTTTATAAGCTCCTTCAGTAGGAGAGGAATTAAGCATTAAAAGAGGAAGGCAAGCCGAAAAATATTATCTTCGGAAGCTGGCACATTTCTTGGAAAATCAGTACTCTTTATTCTGGATTATTCATGCTTCATGGCTGTGCTAGAAATGGAAAAAAATGCCTCCCGGTCCTTAAGCAATTACTTGGAAATGCAGTTTACGTTAGCTTGCCTAGTACTCACCCCCCATTACATAATAAATAGGCCTAAAATTCTTAAACAGATGTGAAAGACCACGTGAGAGAAACAGAAGAGAGTAATTATCAGGCAGATTAGATCTACAAACTCACTTAAAGACTAGGCCAATAGTGAAATAACACGTGGATGGATTCATACAATAATCACGAATAGTTCGTTCTTTTTTATACACGTGTTATGTCATTAATGGCTTGGTCTATCAGTAGCGAGTTGGCAGGCTAAGTCTACTACCAAACAATGTCTCAATAAGAGGAGGATGCCGGGCAATGATAGAAGCCCCAGTTGATGGAGACGCTACCAATGGTTAGATGATCACGCCAACACAAGCATGACAAAAAGGATGACTTGCCAGTGAGCATGTACAACAAGGAATATGCAAATAGACGGTGCAATATTTGCATGGCATGTTAGGAGGAATAGAAGATGCTACGCAGCATGGAAGGGGAGTGAGAATAAAAGAAACGAAAGTGTACCCCTAGAGAGATAGGGCGGGTGCAAAGAAGAGCCAAAAAGATCCCTATTTCATGTTTATCATGCCATCATGGCACAAGTTTACAAATGTTAAGAGGTAAGGAGCTCCATATAAATTCGATTTTACAAACAAGAAAGGTGCCCTCTAGATAGTTGACTTACTATTTTCTTCCTCCAGAATCATTTGTGTAGAAGAATCAGTTGAGAATCCCAGCTTTAGCATGACTTCTTCCAAACGACTTACATTTGTCAGGTAGAGAAAACCGACCTATGATATGCAAAGTGTAAATTAAAACATGCCAAGAACAGATTTCTCAATCATGAATAATGACTACAGGCCATGAGCAAGAAAATTGGATAAGAAATCAATCAAACAAGTAGGTAATAGGTAATCACACATGACCATACCAAATGGCTCAATAAAATATTAGTCAACTCCGCACCAACTTATAACAGTTTCTACATCAAGCATTTGGTGCCAAAATAGTGGGATACCTCCTTTCCACAACAAAATGATGATGATGCAGTGTGTTGCAGAAGGATAGAATTAAGGTTTGCAAGTCTCAAAGTTACAACCCAAATGTGGAGAAAATTCTGAACTTTCAGTTCTAAAGAGATTTCTGAATTCAATAGTATTAATCTTAATCTCATCTATGAAAACAATACGTGAAGTTGTTTATGTAAAAACTTAAACCGGCCTAAGACCTATTTAGATAAAAACAAAACCAAACAATAAAAGAAATTATAGTGCAAATACAATATACTAACATTTTGCTAAAAAGATTGCTAATGGAGCATTTCCATTTAAAAGACAATAGAATCCAGAATTAACCAAATTGCACTCAAAGAGCATACTATATCATGCTTATATCCTATTAAAACCAGAAGATATGGGATACTAACTAATGTTTCCAGTGAAGATGCCCGATTGTAAACTGCTACCCCAACACGTCTTTTTGTCCGTGTTTTAGTCGAACCTACATTCTTTCCCCAACGAAGAACAAGCCTGCATTAAAAAGTTTCAAAAGGCAACGATCAATTACAATATTTTAAAAATCATACTTTTACCATGGAAGTTAAGGTACATGTCATCAAAGTTCACAACAAATAATTTAGCTTCAAGATATTATGACAATTACTATAAATATATAAATATAAATATATAAATATACCAGGTAAACTAACATCTCTCATCATCCACAACAAAAGCATATAGTCACTAACAACCATTTCATGACAATGATAATTTTTGACGCGGCATTAGAATTTTCGAACCCTAAAATTACAACAAAAAACCATAGAAAAATAGAGAACTAATATTTTTTAAAAAAATGAAATTCGATAATTTGATTTGAAGAAATAGTCTACAAGGTTGTTTAAATACAAGAAAAATATTCTAATTAATAAAATTCTAGTTAAATTAAAAGTATAATCTAAATAGAAAAAAATCAAAATACAAGGAAAAAAAAAATCTCATGCAGTAATTTCTAGGCCAAATTAGGGTATGTTTCTAAACTCATATGAAGCAGAATCCAAAGTTATGGTTATTTTTATACCTGTTAACCATCTGATAAGCATAATAGCTTTTGATGCAACATATAATGTAAATAAAAACTAGTGTTTTCGAGCCCTAAAGGAATAGTTAGAAACTAGACAAATAAAGAGAACTGATATTTTTTGAAAAAAAATTGAAATTCAATAATCTAATATAAAAAAATAGTCTACAAGGTTATTTAAATACAAGAAAAATGTCACAATTAGTAAAATCCTAATTCAATTAAAAGTCATAATTTAAATAGAAAAAAATAATCAAAATACAACATGAAAAATTAAGAAAATCTTGAGTAGTCACTTCTAGGATAAATTTGGATATGTTCCCAAACTCGTATGAAGTTTTATTTTATAATCTATAGGTAACAGGGCTTATAAAATTATCTAGAAAAGTTTGAGCTCATCCATTGATTAGATCTAAAGTTATGGTTGCTTTTATATCCATTAACAATTTGATATGCAAAATAGTTTGACTCAACATATCGCGTGAATAAAAGCTTTGATTCTCGAGCCATAAGGTTATAACCAGAAATTATAAAGAAAAAGAGAGAAAACTAATGTTTTTTGAAGGAAAATAATTGAAATTCAATAATTTGATCTGGAAAAATAGTCTATACAAATGACCGGTCAAGCCTTCTCTATACAAATCCCGAATCACCTTCTCTCATGGTAAGAACAAGAAATGCAAAATTGATTACCTCTCATCAAGAATTCATCATGAATGTGAAAGTCACCAATATGCAGCTGTGACACTTCTCTCATCTTTTTAAAGTAACAACAAGGTTGTTCTTTTACTTAAAGCATCAATAACTTTATTATGAACTCCAACCTTATACAAAATTCTGATTAAGAAGCATTGCAAATAAGTTACCCATCTTACATCCATGTCATTATTGATTCTTTTCTGACTTTGTAAAAATTTTAACGCTTTATGATCAAAATACAACATAAACCCTTGCATATCAGAAATTGCTTCTATTTCTTTAGAGTTTGAAAAACAACATAGAACTCCTTATCATTTGTGGACCACCTCATTCTAGCATCACTCTTCTCACTAAAGAATGCCACGAGTCTCTTTATTAGGATAGTAGTACACTACCAAGTCCAACACCGCAATCATCACATTTAACCTCAAACAATTTGTTGAAATTCAAAAGTGCCAAAACCAAAGCACTACTTAATTTTTCTTTGATAAAAACGAAGTTTTTTTTTTTTGTCTCAACTCTCTAATCAAACTTTCCTTTCTTTATGCATTTAGTAATTGATGCAACTCTATTATTGAGCTTTCATATGAAACATCAATACAAGGTAGCCAATTCATGGAAACTACACAACCCATTGACTGTTTTAGGGACTGGCCTATCTTTAACAGCCCTGACCTACTCCTCATTAATGTGTATGTCATCTACACCAACAAAGAAGCCTAAAAAAAGTAGTTTATCCATCATAAAACTACACTTTTCAAATTCACATATAGTTTATTTTCCAATAAAACCTTTAACATCTAAAAGTCTCACATGGTCAATTTCAAAACTATTATAAATCAAAATGTCATTAAAATATACAGCTACAAATTTGTTTATAAAAGGACATAAAACCTTATTCATCAATCTCATGAAAGTGCTCGGCATGTTAGACAATTTAATAGGCATAACCAGCCACTCGTACAATGCTTTATTTGTCTTGAACACTTTTTTTAACTCAGCCCCTGGCTGAATTTAGATCGAACGATATTCACTCCTAAAATCAATCTTTGCAAAAAATTTCATTCCATGTCATCTAACAGAGGAATCGAAAACTTGTAACCTATAATTATTTTGTTGATGACACGACTATCCACACATATGCCAACTACTATCCTTCTTAGGGTCAACTTCATTAGGTTCGCACAATTCACCCTTGTCTCATGAACTCATATTGTCCTTCAATCACGTTAACCTATTTCTATCTCCAATAACCACTGAAATGGTGCCCTACCTCCTCACGTTTAAAGCAATTGCCCATCATTGGCTTGCAATTGCCCATCATTGGCTTGGCGTAGGGGTATCTTGGTTGGTTCTTATCAACTTGCCTTCCCGAAGCTTTGTTAGGTTTAGTAATGTCTGGTCTTGTTGGAAGTTTGTTTTGATACTTGTATTGCCTTTCCCTTATCAATGGTACTGAATTTGTTTACTTCATTATATGACCTCTTAAAATAATCAAATATCTTGCTACCACTAGCCCTCTCTATCATCAACATCTCAGCCTTTAATGTTATATCCCTTGCCTTAGCAAGTGTATACAACATTTGTACTTCAATCTTATATCAGATTGTTGGTTTATGTCCCTTCAAAAATCTTGCCACCTATTGATTCTACATCTATTTAAATGAATTACATTCTATCAACCTTTGAAACTCAATAGTATATTCGGTGATGGATTTATTTTCTTGCGAACAATTTTGATATTGTTCAAACAAGCATTGCTCGTAATCAAGTGAAGAAAATCTTTCATGTGTCATTTGCCTCATAAATCTCCATAACATAATAGGTTGTCTCCCCTCTTTTAATCGTGTGTTCATTTAACGCTTTCACCAGGACGAAGCTTTGTCTTTTATGTTATACAAGAATAGTTTCATCATCTTCTTTTTAGTGATACCTATATATTCCTTAACTTATCACATTCAGTGATCCAATCAAAGAACTGTTCTATGTCCAAATCTCAATTGAACATAGAAAATTTTACCTTTATTTCTATCAGCCTTTGAAACTCAACAATATATTTGGTAATGGATTTATTTGCTTGCAAACAATTTTGATATTATTTAAACAAGTATTGCTCGTAATCAAGTGAAAAAAATCTTTCATGCATCATCTGCCTCATACATGTCCATGACATAACAAGTTGTCTCCCCTCTTTTAATTGTGTGTTCATTTAGTGCTTCCACCACAAAGAAGCTTTGCCTTTTATGTTATACAAGAATAGTTTCATCATCTTCTTCTCTATGATACCTTTGTATTCCTTAACCAATCACATTCAGCGATCCAATCAAAGAACTTTTTTATGTCCAAATCTCTATTGAACATAGGAATTGTTACCTTTATCTGAAACTCGTTCACTCATTCTCTCATATTGTGGTGATTTTTCTTGGTATGCCAAGGCCCTACAACCCCCATTGAGTTCATTTTCACCGACACCCTCTACATAGATAATTAGTTATCTAAGTGAATCCTTGGCAATAGATATGGGGAGAGGCTTGCCCTGAGTTAAGTCTCCAAGCATGTTCCTCTCCTCTTCGCGATCTCTATTTGTGCCTCATTAAAAAAACTAGATTTACCATGCTATTTGACATTATTGTTATTGTTTGATATAAACAATCTACTTTCTACTCTTGAGCCCGCACAATACCCTAAATGACCTCCATTCTTGCATCGCGGGGTAGGTTAATACTGTCTCCGTCCATCAAACAGACCTACCTAGTCTACTCCAATTGATGTAGTATATAGCATGGATAAAAACTAGAGTTCTCCAACCCTAAGGTTATAGCCAGAAAATAAAGAGAAAAGTTTGATATATTATGAAAAGTTTGAAATTCAATAATTTGATTCGAAAAAAATAATCTACAAAGTTGTTTAAATACAAGAAAAACATCTTAATTAGTAAAATCCTAATTAAATTAAAATTTTTAATCTAAATAGGAAAAAATTCAAATACAACAAGGAAAATAAAGAAAATCTTGAATAGTAACTTTTACATTGAATTTAGGCATGTTCCCAAACTCAAATGAACCTTTCTTCTAAACCTATTGGTAACAGAGCCTTTAGAATTAGTTGACAAAATTTAAGTCTAATCCAACAATCACATCTAAAGTTATGGCTATTTTATCAAGCCACGCATTTGATGTGTTCATGCTACTTTGCTAGTTTGGCCTAGTCTATCCAGTCCATAAACATATTCACAACACATTCCACATCACTTTTCCCCTTTTTTTTTAAGAAATAATAATTCATCATCTCCCAAGACTATCACACCTAAATAAGATAGTATGCTATATAAGCACAACTACTACAATTATCAAATAAATATGTTTTTTAGTTTCATGAATCTCAATAAATAGGCTTGCAATAGAAGTTACATCCTTAGGAAGAATTGATCAGAATGACTCGAGGGATTTTGAACGGAAATATCTTATGATTCATTGCCGCGTAAACCAAATGGCATTTGACCTCTCTACCAAGTAATATCTCATACAACTCAAACCAAGATCCTTTCCTACTATTCAATTTTAGAATTCCTAGCCATTTTCATCTTCTGAAAGAGACTTTAAGTTCTCTATTGCTCAGCCAAAATGCCAAGTAAACATTCTCAAATCAAATCAGCCATTTCACTACAAAAGGTGCAACCTTACATGGAACATGTGCTCTTGGCATCAAAAATAGAAGGGTGTCCAGAATTCCAAGTAGAGTTCAACACCCAATTTTTGATCAAGGGATAAAGGAAAGCACAAGAAGTCAAATTTAGAAGATCATACATGTCTGATTTATTTAAGAAAAAATTAAGAACCATCATCAACCCCTCTTTTCTAGATTTGATTTCTAGGAGAGCAAGTGTGTAAAGGCTTATGTCAGTAGATAAAAACAAAATAAATGAACAAAAATTATTCTACAGACCTTTCTTCCTCTGATAGGTAATTATCATTAAGAAGCTTCTGGAGCAATGCGTCCTGATTGCAGCAATCAAATATATTAGAATGTGTGCTTGACCAACCACAAAGAAATCACATAATAATGAATTGAAAAGAAGAAGAAGAAGAAGAAGAAGAAGAAGTGGGGCATCATGAAACCCTTCATACAGGCCAATGCCAGGGAACGTCAAGGAGGAAAAGGAGAGATAAAACCAATCATAAACTAAGTGAGCATCAAAACATTTTAAATCCTTTATTGCAAAAAAACAAAAAAAAAAAAAAACTGCCCGGCTCCTAAAACTATATAAGGGATCAGGAAGAAAAAACTTAAGAATAAAGTAGAATCCAAAATAGCACGAGAAAGAGATAATATTTCATACGATCATAACCTTAAAGTCCTTTGCCAACATGCACAACTTGCATACTCCATAACTGAAAATACAATTGGTTAGCATATTTTATTGTTCTTCTTATCAGAACATGCATACTAACTAAAGTTCACTGATGACAGCCAAGGCTGACCACCATATCTGTAGAAGTTAGAATAATGAGGGATGCAAAGGGTAGAAGATGAGAAGTTTGAGTTAAGTAAAATCTACTCCGTCGACCCCAAAAGATAGAAAAGAGGAATATCGAACAAGATTACAGATTTGTTACTTGATCGGACAAGAAATAGCATATCTTACCCATAGAAAAACCTCCATATAAGAAATAGAAAAATTGTGAAGCAAAATTAAAAGAAAGAAAGTAAAGAAAAGAATGAATTTTGTGTAGGAAATACTGTACCTGTGCTTCACAGCGTACAACTGCCATCACACGGTCATTATGTTCCTCAATACTCAATGGAGGAAACAAAAAGTGCCTACGAGCATATAGCTACATCATATAACAACCAATAGAGTCAGATGCATGGCAAGGTTAAATATGTTGAAAAAGTAGCAATTGTGTTAGTAAACGTAAAATATATCATGCACCTTGTAAGCATGTGTTCAGAAATATGCCTTCTCAGCTAATCATCTCAACAAGTCATTAACCACTATATCTGCTAATACGTTAAATGAGTTCATCATGCCTTAATGCCTAGTGATCTTGCCAACATCATGAGTTATTCTATTTTTATTTTTACCAACAGGTCAAGCCATTAATATGTGATTCAGCGTTGTACCCACCAGCACAATAAACATAAAACTCGTATAATGCCAAAAGAAGGTGCAAGGCAGCTCATTTACATGGATGCGTACAAAACAAGTGCCAGAAAAATAATAAAAACCTAAAAAAATTAAACGATCTGAAATTTAAAAATGAAAGGGGAGTGATGAATACAAAATGAATCTGATTAGAATGCAAGGGTGATCTGAAAAAACACCACCATGAATCCATGAGCAGGATGCCATGCATCTGCAAACATTCTACCGTTCCATTTCTGATATAAGTAAGCATCATATAAACATACACAATTTTGCATGCACAAAACATCTCCATGGTTACCCTCCAAATTATGACTATCCTCTCACTATAACAAAATGTAAAATGCATATAATAACACACACTCAAACACCCAGCTAGGAATCTGAAGTATATAAAAGGCCAAATGGTGATTAAATGAAACAAACAAAATCAGAACATACCTCGAATATACTATCACCAATATATGCCAAAGTCGCAGCATTAAACACTGATCGAGGCTTCTCCACTTTGGGAGGGCTCGGCAGCCACCTTTCATATCCCAGATATGAATCATCCAATTGTTCTACAATTTCACATAAATTCCAATTAAGAAGTAAAAAAAATCCCAATTGAAAAGGATAAAAATAAATGAATCCTTCATTTGATCATCGATACTTGTTAGGAATGACGAATCATTAATCTGCATTTAAGCAGTTAATAAGAAAGTTTTCCAATGCAATATACACATAGAAGCATGTTATATATGGGGTCCTTTATACAGGTTTCTATTAAATGCTCTATTGTCTACCATTTCCTTTCCTTGGTTATTTATCGGAGCAAACAACCAAAGTATAAAGAGAAGACCAAAATAACATAATCTTGGCAATCCTAGAAAACCCATTAACACCAATAACAAGCAATTTTTTTTATTATTATTATTGGCTGGATTCTCCTTATCCATTAACCACAACACCATGAGAAACAAAAGCCCTCCATTTCTTACACGCATATACGATAAATAAGAGGCTAGAGGAACATGAGTAATGAGAGAGAGAAACAAATGTGAAACTGAGGAGTACCTTGAACAATAACAGTCTTGCGTTTGAGAAGACCAGAAACTGTCTGAGCAGTTAAAGTGACAGTTGAGGAGGGAGCGGGAGCATTACTTGTGGGAACAAAATTGTTGGGTTTAGGATTGAGGTTTTTGAAGGGGTTTCTCGGAGCATTGGGATTGTAAGGGAGTCTTTGTTGAGTGTCCACTGAAGCAGCTCTTACTCTTACTTTTCTAGATAACACATCCACATTCATGGATCCTCCTGCTGTTGCCATTTGCTCCTTGTTTTTTCGGTTTGGATAGGACAGAGGAGTGTTTGCCGGTCGGTTCTATTTGAGCCTTCTTTAAGGCGGTTTAATGGCTCTTTTTTTTCATCCTTCAACTCTTACACATTAAAAAATAAGTTTACAAGCATGAATTGTTGTGGTTAAAGTTTATATACAATAAAAAATATATATTAAATATTTAATAATTATGGTTATTTTGTAAAATATTTTTTATTTAAAAATATACTAAAATAATATATTTTTATTTTTAAAAAATTAATTTTTGATATCAACGCATCAAAATAATCTAAAACACTAAAAAAATTAATTTGAAATAAAAAATAAAAAATTATTAAATTTTTTAAAAAACTCTTTTGAAACACAAAAATAAATAATGTTTTATAAAAGTTGGTTAAAAAAACATTTAAAAACTACCTTACAAAAATTATATTTCAAACTGAATTTTTTAATGAGTTTCACAATATAAAACACAATTTTTACAATTATTGAAAACCTCGCTGCATATTTTACACCACAAATACAAAAAGAGGTGCAAATTAAATCCTTATACTATTATCATCGTGTTAGAATTTAGAATTTATCCTCCCAAGCTTTTAAAAGAGTTCTTACATATTTGAAATAATTAAATTCAATTTAAATAAATCCTCGTGAATATTTTAAGTATAAAAAATTAAATTTTAAATGGAATTCAATAATTAAAAATAGCATAAAAATAAATCAGAAACTAACCCTCTGAATTAAATTTAATTTTAATAAAATCTCATGTTTGAGATTATTTTTAACATCAAAAAATAAATCTAGAATCCAATATTTAAAAATGGTACAAAAATAAATTAGATACTAACCCCTCTAATTTACTATACTAAATGAAGAAGTTGATATTAAAATTAGCTTCTTCAAAATACTCATTTACCCATTTTTTTACATACTTATGAAGAAATAAGATGAAAGTGATAAGAATAATATAGAAAAAAAATTAATTGAACTCTAGCTCCTTCAAACATATGAATTCAACTTATTTATTGATTGAATTTAAATTAAACACCATAATTGAATCTAATTATAGTAAAGTTGTCTTAAACAGCTTGTTAACTAGAAATTAGTTGAGATTTTCAGCAAACAAATTTTAAAATCATAAGTTTTTTGAAGCTATATAAATAATTAAAAATTATATATACAACGTAAGAAGATATAAACTTTAGGTACTATATTGTTATCAACAATAAAAATAATTATGTTTACCTTACTATTGAATTTATTATTGAATTTATAAGGGGAAAAAACTATAAGGTTGAATATATTGTATGTAAGAAATACTTTAAAGAGGAAAAATAAATATAGTTTTTGTTTTTAGGTTAAGGTTACCTTAATAAATTTAGACTTGGTGACTGTTTATTTTTGTGTTATAGTTTATTTTTCAAATTACTTTGTTATCAAAGGACTATGCTACTTGAACTAAGTTAGATTAGCATAATGCAACTTGTTGACCTGACTAATAAGCTTTAGAGTCCATTTGTTTATACCGTTGCGGCAGCGTTTTAATTAAAACGCATTTTGTAGTCGTTTGGTAATGGAAAAAATAATTTACTATGCATGGGTCCCATGTAATTTTTGCATCTGAAACGCTATTAATGAAAAGCAAGGAAATCCTGCCTTTCACGCATTGTGCATGCTAATTGCACTGTTCAGTGAACAGTGCAATGTGAACAATATTTTTTTTCCGAAAAACTAGTATAGAGTGAATTAAATTCACTCGCACTGTAATATCAATTTTATACCTGATAATATTTTATCTAATTTTATTACACGTTCAAAAAATTATAAAAATTGTAGTTCTTATCGGATGAATTTTGTACGTAATGGAATTATAAATAATTTAATGGAATAATAAAAAATATTTTATATAAAGTATTATTTATTTTATAATGTAATAGGAGTAATTAAGTCTACAATATTTAAATTTAAAACTATCAATATTAATATATATTTTTTAAAATTATTTTATAACCTCAATTTGAAAAACATTCTTAACCAAACGCATTAAACTATTTTTTCTTCAACCTTAATTCAAACCACAGGTATAACCAAACACCTATTTTTTCAAATCAACCTCAACTAAAAGTAATTTTTATAAAATAATTTTTTTCAAACCACAACAGCTACCGCAATACCAAACACACACTTAGTATGACTTTCAAGAAAAGCATGTCATGCAAAGCATAATAACCTAATTCAATATTAGGCAAATAAAAAAAGAGTTGTAAGCCATAAGACAAGATGAGCTTAATATAAAATTTTCAAATATTGATGCTCACCCCGAGTTTATAGTTGTTGAAATTGAAAATTCACATTAGAAACAATATGATATCAAAGCAAAGGAAGAGAAAGGAAATAGTGATTCCCCAAGGGACAAGGAGCCAATTTGCCTTCAAACCTGTTAAAAGAAAAGTTCTAGCCCTTATGAGCAATTGGATCATGTATTGTGAGTGAGCAAGCAAGCTTAAGGCCTCAGCCCTACCCATAAAGGGTTATACATGTACGGCATCGCAGTAATTGTTCTTCCAAATCGAGATATTTGTAGTGATAGAGGAAAGAACAAGGAATTCGTATTTCTTATGAGTAAAAAGAGGATGGAGTTGTCAAGTAATATTTTGGTAATTAGAACTAGTCTTATTGTCTAGATAAGATGATTGATTGTGTATAAGAAAGATGTATTACCCCTAGTACACCTTACCTATATAAGCTGCATTGTTTATTTATGTGATATAAACTAAATTATTGTTGTGTTTTGTATTATTAGTCTGTCTAAGATTTAAGAAAATCATCTTCGGTAAGGAGATTCTTATTTTATTAGGTTTAAGCCTGGCCATTCTAGAGAAAAAAATATTTTTTCTTTTTTTCTTTTAATATCAAGAATATGTCTTATGTATCACTTTATAATCCTTGATATTGAAACAAACAAAATAATTTTTTTAAATTTTTAAATGTAGGCTAAGTTCTTATGGATTTTATAAATGGGTTATTAAATCCAAAAATACTTACAAAGATATCAACAATACTATTTTTCTTGATTTTTTATATTTAAAGATCAATCATGCCTTGCATTTTTTTTGTTTATTATTTATGCAAATTTTATTTTATTTATTTATTTTTGAAAGATTTGGTCATATGCAATTTAAAATAAAATTATTTTTTTAAAGAAATATTTTTTTGTTGTTTTTGGGGATGAAAACTAATTTATTTAATACCGGAAAAGTATCTCAAATGTAAGTTACAATTCCAATTATCAACGATGAAAGGGTAAAAAGTGTCAAATTCAAAACTAATTGTAAAAAATCATCTTATGAACATTTAAAAATTTATTATAAATATGTTATAGGCATGTTTGGCAAAACACAAATAATATTTAATTATTAACAACGAAAAACAAATCACACCATAAAGCTTTAGTTCTCATCTCTTTTGTTTACATATCTATTTTTCTCTCTCCTCGTTTGTTATTGTTACCGCTACTATGAGGGGCTATAAGGAAAAGGCTGGTGATGCTTATGGGTTTTACTGGTTCTTGTTGTTATGGTTGACTGTTAAGTGTGCATAAGAGACGGTAAAAAACTTAAATAGGCCACTACGGTGGAATTGGTTAATGATATTTGGGATGTTATTAAGTGGTGATGTTTTGGTTATAGGAGTAGTTGTGAGGGAGAGCTAAAGATGATAATTAATGGTAGTAGTTGGTTAATATTGGTCCTGTTGTTATGGTGGTGGTATCGTGATGGTCTTCGTGTATTGTAGGGAGGAGTTATGGTTGTGGTTGTTTATAATCGTGCATACAGATCGTGGTGGTTGGAAGGAGTTATGATGTGCTAGTGCTTGACCACTTTTTATGATCAGTTTGTTTTAACTCGTAAGTGCACGATTTGACTACTTTTTATGATCAGTTTATTTTAACTCGTAAGTGCACGAGTGTACGATGTAGCAATTAACTCGGTAAGATCGAGGTCATATCCATAGAGAGCTAGATCTAGAAAATAAGCTAGGTAACAAAAAAAAAACTCAAGAGAAATTAAATTAACAATAACTTGGTTGAAAATAATTGATAGATTTGTTTTCAAAGATGAAAAAGTGTAAATAGATTTTAAATGACAAGAAAAAATAAGTCTTGGTTCAAATCAATTTTAATGGTGATGTATTGGTGATTTCTTCAACATATATAAGACAACTCAACCTAATATCAACGATGGTGATATTGGATTGGAAGATATTACAATGAAGATTAGAAAGATGAAGATTGATTATTGCTTAAGAATGAACAAGTACTTTCATATTAAGTAAGACATTGAATCAAGCAATCTCTATACCAAAACTAAAGTTTGTGCATAAAAATTCAAGATTATAACATTACCTAAATGATTTCTAAAATTTCTTTACAATAATAAATCATTCATGAAGAAAATAAGAAGATAAACATTAAGATTCATTCATATCCTAAAGAACTCACCTCAATCACCATTATCCTTGATTTGGATCCAAGAAAGAGTTTAGCCAACCATGATTATATATAAGAACACTTCAATAAACATGAAATAACTTGAATTAAACTGAAATAATAAGTTTTACAAGCTAAAGAACCGAAATCTATAAAGAAGAACACAACACAATTTCAGTAAAAATTCGGACACAAATCTGATGCTAACTTTGGACAGCAACTTAGACCCCCTTAAAAGCCTCTTCTCTAGATGTCTATTAGATACATATTTATAGTAAATTCTGTCACCTTTCCAGATCATTAAAGAACAGCTCATTTGGACACCTGAGTCAAAAGTTATGGGCAAAACACCGAAAGGTGTTCTGAAAAATCAAATCAAGACAGCTTTACAACTACTTTGGTGCATGTTTTTCTTCCTCATTTATGAGGTGTCTCCTTCTTCTTTTTTACCCAAAATAATGTTAAAATATCCCCTCTAGCTTTCCATCCATGTGCTTGCCTTCTTGGATCAATGGATTACCCAAAATAAATCAATTGTTATTTGTTGTGTGGACATGTAAGATCATGGATTGTGTTTGGGTTGATTTGAAGGTTGATTTGTGGTTGATTTAGGGCTGATTTGGGGCTGATTTTTGGGCTGAATTTGAGCATCAAATAAGTATACAAATGTACTTATTATTTGGGCTAAGATTGACATTGAAACCTTGAGTGTTTAATGGTTGAAGTTTGTACACAACATAAGGCAAGTTTGGGCTTGAAATAAATCATATGATATTCTTTTTTAGAATTGGAATAGAATTGATTTTTGGGATAAATTTGGAGCACTTATTTGAACCAAGATTTGCTTCAATCTTCAACTAAATGTCTCTTCAATTCTTTGTTCTGAATTCCGACGTTGAATTTTCTGAATTAATTCATTTAAGCTCCAAAAACCTATCGAAACATTAAAACAAACTTCATTACTGAAAAGCACATCAATTATTATAAAAAAAAACCAAATAAAAACAATAAAAATATATGTAAAATAAGAGACTTAATGACACTTTTGATGCACAATCAGCTAGTGATATAGGAAGATTGACGGTGTAGCTAGTATAGGTTTATTGACAACTATGGTGGTTGGTAAAGGAGCTCACGGATTCTTTATAGAGAAGAGGGAAATGAGTTGTTCATGGTTTTAGAGAAAAAGTAGCAACTTTTGCTCTTTTTTTTTTGTATTTGAATTTTTGTCTAAAACCTCAAAGATCAAAGGTCAAAGAGAGCCCGTGAAAAAGCCAAAAAAACTTGAGAAATCCAAATGCCTAGAGACATACCCAAATGAAAAAACAAAAAAAAATAATCAAGTCAAGGTCAAAATAAAATGAGGATGCCATATCAAAACAATCAAAAAGTGCAAGTCAAAAGAAACACAATGAAATAAAAGAAAGATATCATGGTAATGATCTTAAATTTTTAGAACATTGAAATACTTTTTAAGCCTTTAAATCTCATTTTTTTATAGTTAAAAATCAAAACCTACATTATGTGTTTTTTAAAAGATCTTTCTAATCAAGCAAGCAAACAACTTGGACTAATAAATGGCTTTCTCAAAATGCAAAAATAATGTTTCCATAAAAATCAACATTGTAAACAAAGCTACTTGTTATTATTCATGTTAATAACATAAATGCTAAACAAAAAGTTACCTTATCATGTACCTTTACCAATTCTAACCTTGTTAGGATAAAAGATTAAATTATCATTTTTCCTAAAGATTATATCCTCTAGGAATTGTAAGTAAATTCAAAATAATTTTTTAAAGCTTAAATCAGAAGAATTTATGTTTTTAAATATGAAAAAAAATCATTTGAGATACAAATAGCCTAACTTTGAGCTAACAAGTCTTTCTTAACCTTTACCTTGTCAATTCCCAACCAAAAACATGCAAAAGTTGTATCTTAGTATTGAATGAAATGTCCTGGAGTTATGATTAAATAAACACTTTTAAAATTACATATCATGATTTTTTTTTTTGCAACGATTAGACTTAAATGGATATAATCCTTGAAATTTATGAGTTGATTCCAAAGTAAGAAAGTGATTTTCAAGCAAAAAATCATTAACCAAGTTTGCAAAGGTTTTGACAGAAATAACAGTGACACTTCTTATAAGTAATCTTTAAAAAGTTGAGCAATTAGGGGGTAATGTAGTGTATCCTGATAGGGATAACAAATAATATCTAGATCATTTAGGGGGCAAAGAAGTCATTGTGATAACAATAATTAAATGATGATTCAACAAAATTTATCAAAGTTATGAATGACATTTGATAATGACAAGAGTTTCTTAATAAAAAGAGAGTAGGTGATAGTTGGACAGTGAAATGGAAAGAGGATGAAGAGTCACTAATCTATAGAGAAAGGATTATCTTTAGAATAAATCTTGGGTGTTGATAAAGAGGACTTACGATGAAAAGGAGGTTATAAGTCTTCTTCCTTTTTTTTGCTTTCTATGGTGGCTAGCGGCTAGGTATAAAGAAAATGGGTTAGTCTTTTTTTTATGTGTGAAGGGAGAGAATATCAAAAATAATTTTTTTTATTTTTTTGACTATTTTTTTCTTTTGGCTAATGCTATTCCCTAAAAACTTTTCCATTTTTGTGTGGTATAAACACCTATTTACAAGCAAAACAAACTTGTCATTTTCTTCCTAATTGATTGGTCCCTAAGCAACTAGACTTCCCTAAAAAAATTTCCATTTTTGTGTGGTATAAGCACCTATTTACAGGCAAAACAAACTTGTCATTTTCCTCCTAATTGATTGGTCCCTAAGCAACTAGAAACAATTTGGCTCCTCATTTTTCCTTTTACTCTTTTGGTCTCATTGTCTAAATATTTTTTGTTTTTTGTTTTTCTTATTTTTTTGTATTTTGATATTTTTGAAAAAAAAAAGGTAATGTCAACATCGACTCAATAAAATTTATTAATGATTTTAAAATTAGCGTGATAAAAACCAAACATGTTGAAAGTAAATTTTTAATTCTTTTGAAAAAATACTGAAAATATAAAAAATGATGCAAACACATTATTGAAAATATAAAAAATGATGCAAACACATTAAAACTATATTTTTGGATTTTTTTTGTTGTTTTTTGCTATTTTTTAGATTTTTTTGAAACGAGTAAAAAAAAGGGTAAAAAATTAAGTAATGACAACCACCCTTATCTTTACTATAATTAAGTTATAAAGTCTTATATAGGACTTTAGAAAGTAATTTGGTAAAGAAAAGGAAATGGTGTTGGGTATTTAAGCATCAATTTTATATGAAATATCTAGGACTTTTCATGAATGGTCTATGTTTAGGCAATCTGCTCATGGTTTGTGATCGTGTAACCAGCCTATAGTGTGAAAAATACCTAGAATTTCTCACTAATGGTCTATATTTGAATGACTTAAATGTTATTGATTTTATTGACACTTCTTGATGGCGGGGTTAGATTTCCTAATGACAAGATTAATTTCTAGGTGCTTCTTAATTGTAGGGTTAACACTTATCTTTCATGATGATAAGGTTGGACTTCCTAGTGACAAGGTTCATTTCTTAGTGTTTCTTAGTAGCAGGGTTAGACTTCTTAATTGCATGGTTAATTTATTAGTGCTTTTGAATTGCATGGTTGACAAATGTTCTTTCTGATGATAGGGTTAGAATTCATTGTGGATTTTTTCTCTATAAATTTTATGTAAAGACATTATATAATGATTTAGGATCAAATAACATGCATGCATCCTTACTTAGTTGAAAATATAGACCCTTCTTTTCTTGTCATCTATCTATTGCTTGATGGATGACATTTGTAGTTTTTAGATGAGTACTCTTGGCCTTTTAACTTTTCAACTCGTATGGGCTTTACCCATAAGGCTAATGTGTTTGATCTCTTTGTCGCATAGCCTAGGCCTTTAGACAATAAATAAAACTCTACTTAGCTAACCATTTTTTGAGAAGTGACAATCTTTCTTAACCATGAAATTGCCCCCTAGTTAGATGGTGCCCCCTAATTGTGGTATTTTTGCATTATTGTCTATTCTTTCTATTTTAATGGAGAAATATCGCTCCATTATTCTCACTTATCTAAACAAGTTTATCAAATTTTCTATTGTCAATGACTGTAACAAATTTTCCCAAATTGATATATTCATATGATGATAATTTTTATGTATCATAGTCATCTTTTAAAAGGGTAAACCACATTTTTAGCCATGAAGATGCCCCTCAAATACAATGTGGTTGTTGGAGTTCACTACACTTAAAACCTGAAAAATATAACAAAAATGATTCAAACTAACTTTGAAGTTGAGTTTAAATTGATTTAATAATGATTCATAATTTAATTTGCTGAAAGCTATTTTGCTTGTCCAACTAATCACAATGAATAAAAGCAAAGCGTATTGATTTTAAACACGTGTTTAAAATGATGAAAGACCATCTTTCATAATACTTTCACGATACTTGAAAAATGTCCTTTATAAGTTCCCATTGAGTCTAGTAAAATTTTTCTTTTAAAAAAATATTAATTTAGATCACAACTCATATTAGAGGAAAGTAAAAGGATTTATAAAAGCAATTTAAACTTGGAATTGCACAAAATGATCCTTAATGGTCAATGAAAAGATCAAAAGTGACCAAATAAAAATTGAGAGGCACGTAAAGATTAAAAGATTCAAAAAACAAAAGTTGAGTATTTTTTGCACTAATAATGTGATCAAAACAAAAAGAAAACGACCATTACTAAATCATCTCACAAGATAAATTTTAAGATCTGAAAGGCCATCATGAAGAAAAAAAGGAAGGCCTAGGAAAGATTGTTACTGATTCTTAATTCTAAAAACCTTTAAACACCTCTTAAACCTATAAATATTCTTTTCTTTCATAACTAATAATCAAAACCTACATTACATGCCTTATAAAGTCTTTTCTAATTAAAGACAAGCAATTTAGGTTTGTAAGCAATACTCTCCCATGCAAAAAGAAATCTTTAAAAGATAATGATTATATTTTATTATTCATACAAGTAGAATGAATGCTTCAAAGATGTATTTTTTTCCTCTAAAACTCTTGAGTTGAAACCTAAGCCTTTTTTACCAAGAAATCAAGAGAACAAAAGGTCACCTTATATTTTTACTAAAGGAAAAACATACATCAAAATCTAAGATTAAACCTTCATGAAACCCTATCCATAGAAGTTGCCTGAATTTTTCAAAACAAATTTGCTTTAAATATGCATCAAAATGGTTTTATAAGACATTATGTAGAGAAATAATAAAACTAATTTTGGCCAATTGAATATAATTTAAACAAAACTCCTTAAAATCAATCTTAATTGCATAAATTTATAACTAATCTCCATTGATTCAAATAAAATCCCAAAATTCAACAACTTACCTAAACATTTAATGCAATGCATAATTGATCAAAATGGAACATAATTCATGTTATTTTTTTACCACACAAAATCAACCCTAATCTATAAATTCATAGCCAATTTCAACTTAGTTAAACAAAATTTCTAAATTCAACAACTTATCCAAACATTCAACACAATGCATAATTGATAAAATTCAACATAATTCATATTATTTTCATGCTTAATTGCATGAAACAAATTCTAATTGTATAAATTCATAGCTAATTTCAACTTAATTAAATAAAATCCTCAAAGTTAGTAACTTATCCAAATATTCAATGCAATGCATAATTGATCAAAATTCAATCTAATTCATGTTATTTTCATGCTCAATTGCATGAAATAAACCCTAATCATATAAATTCATAATTATTTTTAAATAATTGAAACAAAATTCTCAAATTTAGCTACTTATCCAAATATTCAATGCAACACATAGTAGATCAAAATTCAATCTAATTCATGTTATTGTCATGATCACCTACATGAAATCAATCCTAATTTCATAAATTTATAGCTAATTTTAACCAATTCAAACAAAATTCTTAAATTTGACAACTTATCCAAACATTCAATGTAATGCATAATTGAATAAAATTCAACCTAATTCATGTTAATTTTTTTATGCTTAATTGTATGAAATCTATCCTAATAGCAAAAAATTCATAGCTAATTTTTAGAAAACTCAACAAATCCTAATTTCAAACTAATCCTAAACAATAATTTAATCACAACTAAATCAATCAAATTACTATAAAACCTATAAAATTAATAACAATATAGAATGTTTACCTTGATTTTTTTATTAGGAAGTAGTGAAAATGTGATGATAATCATGGCTAGGGAGTGGTGGTTACGTTAAAGGCGATGATTTCTATCAAGAAAAATCTAATTAAAGGCTTGGAGATGAAGAACAGTGTTTTTTTTTTTGTTTCATGGCAAAATAGGGGAGTTTTTAGGTTTTTTTATACCAATATTTTTAATTAATTATGCTAATTTTTTTTTAAAAATCATTTTTTAATGGCTTAATTTTGAATTAAAATCGACCTATGCAAAACTACTACTCTTTTAAAAGCTTCTGAAACGTTTCTTGCAATTCTTTAACTTGGTGTTCAACTTGGCATTTCACAGTGATATTATTAAAAACACTTAATTATTCTAAGAAAATCCTAAACAAATCACTATGAACTACAAAGTAATTTATCATGTTTATTTTTTATTTTTTATTTTCTTTTTTTGTCCTTTGAAAATTTATAGTTTGGTCATTTGAATTTTTTTTAGTACTTATATATTGCAATCATTTAGGTTTGAGTTTGGACTCCTTGATTTTATGAAATAAAATTTAATTTTACTGGTTTAGAGCAATTAAAACATTGGAGGATGAAATTTGAGGCTTTAAAACTTTTGACTAAATATTTATTTAATTTTGGTTATTGTTCGTTTTTTTTTTTGAAATCTCATCCTTCCTTTTTTGTTCAAATTGATTTAATGGTTGATTAGTACTTAAAAATGTATTTTTATCAAGATTTTATATCATCATTTTGCACTTCAAGTATCAATA
>NW_011500391.1:65260-67008 GCF_000495115.2 Populus euphratica
TATTAATATTATTACTATTATTGTTGTTGTGTTATTGTGTTATTGTTCTCTATAATTTATACAATTGACCTCCCTATGGTTAAACCCCAGTCTTACTGGGTTATCTATTATTTCGACACTCTTACACTTAGAAGAAGACATTAATTTTTTAGTTGCATCAATAATTTATTCTTTTTGTCTAGTTATAAAGGTCTTACAATATCAAGAAAAGTTCTTGTGCATAATTGATGCTTGGGTTGATGAAGTATACTTAAATTATATTGATTTAGAGCAACTAGGGCTTAAGGGACAAAATTTAATATGAAATAAATATAAGGGACGAAGTTAATGGACAAGTTAGAGATGGTTAGTAATTGCATTACATGTGCTAGAGAGCAAGGGAGGTCATATCACTCTGATCAGATGTGTGACCTTTTATACTGGTCAACTGACCTTTTACGTTGGTGATCAACATAACTTGACACGCTCTTTCTCATGTAGCAATGTATGTACATTTATTCCCAATATCTTGTCATCAACTACCTTTCTTCTTTATTTCTCTCTTTTCTCCATGAAAATTGTGTTGTCTATTCAAAATTATAGAGGTGTCCTTTGATTTTATTGTCATTTTCAATTTGATCCTCATACTTATAATTGTTAAATTTTTGTTATGAATCTTTTTCTAAAATTTTAAATTGTTTTCAATTTCATTATTCTATAAAAAATTCTAGATTTTTCTATTATTTTATTTTTTAAATTTGGTCCTCATTCTTTTAATTTTTTTTATTTTGATCCTTTTATGAAATTAAATTTTCTTTTCAATTGCACATTTAAATCCAAAAATATCAATTTCCACTTATTTTTTAATTATTATTTGATCCTCATTTATTTAATTATTTTTAGGTCCTTTTGTAAAATTAATTTTTTTTTTAAGCATGACATTGGTTGGGATTTTTTTTTTTTAAGCATGACATTGGTTGGGAATCGGGCTCCATTTTTTTTCTCAGTTGGGTGATTCAGTTTCATGATCCAAATCGTGGATTTAAGAACTTAACCTGAGTTAACATCATTCTTTTTTATTAGGGTTTATTCTTTTTTTAATTGATTTTCTTTTTTATTTTCATCATTCCAAGTTTTTCTTAAAACAAAACTGGGCTTTGTGATTTTTTTTAATTTTTTAATTTAGTTATCTTAATTTAATCATTAGAACCACAAGTTTTTTAAGCCAAACACTTTTTTTTGTTTTTTTTTTAATTTTTATTCTTCAACATCAGGTTATTTTAGAATTGGACATCACCTTCTTTTTTGGTTTGTCTTTTATTGCACTATTTTATTTGCATGATTCAACCCCCAGGATTTGGTTTACTTGCTTGGTTAACCAATGATTTTTTTTAAAAATTAATTTTTTTAAAATTTTATTATTTTATATTGAATTTGCTATAAATTATGTTACATTGATTTTTTTTAATATTTGCCTCCTCTTAACTTATCCTGATCTAATAAACTAAGTTGTAGATTTTGCAAAGTTGATTTGAATTATTTTTTTTTATTTTAATTTTTTATATTAAGTTGGCTTGAAACTGAGATTTATTGTTTTTTTTATTGACATTTTTTTTTAGGTTTCATAAAAAAATTTATTCAATTTATTTTTTTTTGTGTATAATTTTATTAGATGATACCGATTTATTTTACTTAGTCGAATCTATCATTAAAATTTGGATTTTTTAATTTTTTTTAAAAAATAAACTTACATTGTATGAATATTTTTT
>NW_011500391.1:71688-73325 GCF_000495115.2 Populus euphratica
GGATTCAAAACAATTACTTCTAGAAAGTAAATTAAGAATTTAATTAATTGAGTTAATTAAAATAAAATTGTGGGATCCTATAATGATTAAGTTAGTAAAGCAACTAAACTTTTAGAGCCAAGATAGATTATTTGAATTTAGTCCTTTCTTTAGGGTTCAATGGAGAAATGAGCCCTATGATTTATTTGAATTTGAAAAGAGATGGAAGTTGCAAACTTGAATGTTCAGAAGAGCTTCATCACTCGGGTTTGTATTTATCGCGGGCCTGACCTCCTCTTTTTAAATAATTGATTAGGGAACAAATCTTAGGACCACATTTTTGGTAAAAGGTCGCCATGGATTTCATTTAATTTGCTTTCTATTGTTTGCTAGGAACTCAAAAAATGAAGCATATTCTCCAATTTGTTGGAAAAAGATATTCACATGCCGACATAGAATAAGTTCGAAAGAGGATGTGGTCACTACGAATATCCAACTTACTTTATGAGAGTACCGAAATCAAGCCAGCGTCCGCAACTATCAAACAAGATTAGGTTCCCAGCTAGCCTCCGAATCATTTCTTTCTCCCCCCTCATGAAATATAAGTCCTAAACTCGATCCAGCCTTTTCAAAAGGATTTAGAAATATATCCCACCATACATGTTCTTAAAGATTCCAAATAGATCTTGAAGAGTTTTTTAAAAGGAACCAGCAATCAGCAAATCAAACGAGAGAGAGGGGGGGGGGGTCTAATTAATTCAATAAAATAAATTAACAATATTGTATAATGATTAATTTATTTTTTTGTTTTAATTTAATATTTTTTCAATGTTTTTAAATTATTTTGATACTCTGATATTAAAAATAACTTTTAAAAAATAAAAAATATTATTTTAATAAATTTTTAAATAAAAAATATTTTAAAAAGTAATCATAATTATAATTAATTCTAAACAATTCTAAAAAGATAGTATTGTATGATAAATTAGGTAGTTTAAAGAAGGTAAAGAAGTAATGGAGCTTAACAATAGATTAATTACATTTGCAATCAATAAACTTGTAATTAATTCCATAATCCATGTTATTTGATCAACACAACTACAGTCAAAGAGAGAGATTTTTGAAAATTAAAGAGGTAGATTAGTTAATACACCCTAGCTAGCCCCAAAAGTCATGGCTTTCTATATTTTATATATTATTATTAATTATATATCCACCCTTAAGAATTATGACACACAAACAAGCTTGAGGGCAATAATGACACGGCCATTATAGAATTAACACACTAGCTAAGAAGGGTTCAAGGCAACGTTTGACATAAACTAAAGTATTTTTGGTAAGGGTAATCGCATGTGCTCTCTCTCTCTCCCCCTCCCATAGAAAAACTAAAGAGAGGATCGATGGTAATGAAAGAAACACATGATGAGGGCTGGGGTTGGCCTCGGTGCGTGCGTGCGTGCGTGCTTGCTTGCGAGAGGGACAAAAGTTGAGGGAAATTAAGCTGATATTGATGATGGTGATGGAGAGGGTGGTAGGATTTATTGAGCCTCACATGAATGCACGAGGACACCAGCTGCATCTGCTACAAGGGACGCCTCAAGCCGCTGCGCCCACGAGACAATTATGGACTTGTGGGGACTAATTCTTCTTCTTCTTCT